>NW_028163467.1:130352-272945 GCF_964263955.1 Coregonus lavaretus
GTGGGGTGGGGGAGAGGAGAGATGTGAGGTGGGGGAGAGGAGAGGAGGGGAGATGTGAGTGGGGGGGAGAGGAGGAGAGATGTGGGGTGGCGGGAGAGGAGAGGAGGAGAGATGTGAGGTAGGGGGAGAGGAGGGGATATGTGGGGTGGGGGAGAGGAGGAGAGATGTGGGGTGGGGGAGAGGAGAGGAGGAGAGATGTGGGGTGGAGGGAGAGGAGAGAGGAGAGATGTGGGGTGGGGGAAGAGGAGAGGAGGAGAGATGTGGGGTGGGGGGAGAGGAGAGGAGGAGAGATGTGGGGTGGGGGAGAGGAGGAGAGGAGGAGAGATGTGGGGTGGGGGAGAGGAGAGGAGGAGAGATGTGAGGTGGAGGGAGAGGAGAGGAGGAGAGATGTGGGGTGGGGGGAGAGGAGAGGAGGAGAGATGTGGGGTGGGGGGAGAGGAGAGGAGGAGAGATGTGAGGTGGGGGAGAGGAGGAGAGGATGTGGGGTGGGGGGAGAGGAGAGGAGGAGAGATGTGGGGTGGAGGGAGAGGAGGAGGAGAGTGGTGGGGTGGGGGGGAGCGGAGAGGAGGAGAGATGTGGGGTGGGGGGAGGAGGAGAGATGTGGGTGGGGGGAGAGGAGAGGAGGAGAGATGTGGGGTGGGGGGAGAGGGAGGAGGAGAGATGGGGGTGGGGAGAGAGGAGAGGAGGAGAGAGTGGGGTGGGGGGAGAGGAGAGGAGGAGAGATGTGAGGTGGGGGGAGAGGAGAGGAGGAGAGATGTGGGGTGGGGGCGGAGGAGAGGAGGAGAGATGTGGGGTAGGGGGAGAGGAGAGGAGGAGAGATGTGGGGTAGGGGAGGAGAGGAGATACCAAACATCAGGAACACCTTCCTATATTGAGTTGCACCCCCCCATTTGCCCTCAGAACAGCCTTTAACCCCGTCTCCTCCCCTTCATCTACACTGATTGAAGTGGATTTAACAAGTGGCATCAATAAGGGATCATATCTTTCACCTGGTCAGTCATGGAAAGAGCACGTTTTGTCCACTCAGTGTATAACGCTACACAGCAATATTAAAACCCATCTTTCATATCTCTGTCTTGACGTATCTCTTGATCAAAAAAAGCCACCACACGATGTTCAGACGACACCTTGAGGTAACAACATATCCCCATCTGAAATTTCTCTTCCTTCAACAATACTTTTTTTTTTTAAAGAACATATCTGGTGTTAACTGACAATACCTGCTCATCAGAGTATAGGAGCGTAGCTAGATTAAAAACCTTCAACGTTACGGCAAAATGTAGACTTCCGCCTAAATAGACCCAATCTGTAAGTGGCTCTGGATAAGAGCGTCTGCTAAATGACTTCAATGTAAAAACCCAAGAGTTATTTATCATGAGAGGACCAGACACAATAACTAGTAATGTTGCATGTTGCAATACTCCAAGAAAGGTTCAAATCTCACCTTTCTGGTAGAAATAGTTATAAATTGCTGAGGTGTGTCCCTTTAGAGGACACAAGCTCAAGCACATAGTACAAATATTATTTAAAAAAAGAATTACTTTTTTCTATTCAACAAAAAGTGGGGCAATATGGCTTGAAATGACAAATGCTTTAAATACAGTAACAATGCTTTTGACACTATTTCATATAAACTGCCGACAGACAATTTTCTCCTAAAAGTCTGCTGAGCAGCGCAGAGACACCATTAAAAACGTGTGCAGACTCGTTTCAACTTCAGCTGTAAGCACCAAGTGATTTCGTCCATCTGTGACCAATAGAATTGAAATAAGACCACTTTCTATGAAATGATTTAGTATTTTTTGCATGTTGAGAGCTCTAAAATCAGGCTGAGAATATCACAGTGAGATGAAACATGTATTGTTGCTCCCGCTAGATTCTCCGGGACACAGGAAATCAGACACAGGAAATGGTTCCTTTGTCCGTCACTCCCCATGTAAACGTGGGGTCTGAAACCAGACACTTCCAAGTCAGCTCTGCTGGGAGAGTTGGAGCAGAAAGCAGAGAGATGGGGCTCTCTTGCACTATAAGACACAGGACCCTGCAACGATCAGAGCGCTTTGTACACCAAAACGTCAGTCGGAACCGGTCCAGAATCCCCAAATAGGGTACTTAACATCTCATTAAAAACCTTTCCAAGGCTCTTTGGGTTTCTGAGAATTCGGAGAGGCATGTTCTGTGACTAAGCGCTTTAGAGAAAGCCACTTGATACGGATGGCCATTTAGCCTTTCTAGAAATCTGTAAGGCTGTCCGGAATAACCACAGAAGACATGTTAATCCTTGTGCAAAGCTCCACGACTCATTGGTCCTTCTCCAGGAGTCATTAGCCATCCTGGTCAGACTAACGCCTCCTGGTCGGACTAGCACCTCCTGGTCGGACTAGCACCTCCTGGTTGGACTAACGCCTCCTGGTCAGACTAGCGCCTCCTGGTCGGACTAGCACCTCCTGGTTGGACTAACGCCTCCTGGTCAGACTAGCGCCTCCTGGTCGGACTAACACCTCCTGGTCAGACTAACACCTCCTGGTCTGACTAACGCCTCCTGGTTGGACTAACACCTCCTGGTCAGACTAGCGCCTCCTGGTCGGACTAACACCTCCTGGTCAGACTAACACCTCCTGGTCGGACTAGCACCTCCTGGTCGGACTAACACCTCCTGGTCCTCCTGGTCGGACTAACACCTCCTGGTCAGACTAACACCTCCTGGTCGGACTAGCACCTCCTGGTCGGACTAGCACCTCCTGGTCGGACTAGCACCTCCTGGTCAGACTAGCGCCTCCTGGTCGGACTAACACCTCCTGGTCGGACTAGCACCTCCTGGTCGGACTAGCACCTCCTGGTCCTCCTGGTCGGACTAACGCCTCCTGGTCAGACTAGCGCCTCCTGGTCGGACTAACGCCTCCTGGTCCTCCTGGTCGGACTAACGCCTCCTGGTCCTCCTGGTCGGACTAACGCCTCCTGGTCGGACTAACGCCTCCTGGTCAGACTAACGCCTCCTGGTCAGACTAACACCTCCTGGTCAGACTAGCGCCTCCTGGTCGGACTAACGCCTCCTGGTCCTCCTGGTCGGACTAACGCCTCCTGGTCCTCCTGGTCAGACTAACGCCTCCTGGTCGGACTAACGCCTCCTGGTCAGACTAACACCTCCTGGTCAGACTAACACCTCCTGGTCAGACTAACGCCTCCTGGTCGGACTAACGCCTCCTGGTCGGACTAACGCCTCCTGGTCGGACTAACGCCTCCTGGTCAGACTAACACCTCCTGGTCAGACTAGCGCCTCCTGGTCAGACTAGCGCCTCCTGGTCCTCCTGGTCGGACTAACGCCTCCTGGTCCTCCTGGTCAGACTAACGCCTCCTGGTCGGACTAACGCCTCCTGGTCAGACTAACACCTCCTGGTCAGACTAACACCTCCTGGTCAGACTAACACCTCCTGGTCCTCCTGGTCAGACTAACGCCTCCTGGTCAGACTAACGCCTCCTGGTCAGACTAACACCTCCTGGTCAGACTAACACCTCCTGGTCGGACTAACACCTCCTGGTCCTCCTGGTCGGACTAACGCCTCCTGGTCAGACTAACACCTCCTGGTCGGACTAACACCTCCTGGTCCTCCTGGTCGGACTAACGCCTCCTGGTCGGACTAACACCTCCTGGTCCTCCTGGTCAGACTAACGCCTCCTGGTCAGACTAACACCTCCTGGTCAGACTAACGCCTCCTGGTCAGACTAGCGCCTCCTGGTCAGACTAACACCTCCTGGTCAGACTAACGCCTCCTGGTCAGACTAACACCTCCTGGTCAGACTAACGCCTCCTGGTCGGACTAACACCTCCTGGTCAGACTAACACCTCCTGGTCGGACTAACGCCTCCTGGTTGGACTAACACCTCCTGGTCAGACTAACACCTCCTGGTCGGACTAACGCCTCCTGGTCAGACTAACACCTCCTGGTCAGACTAACACCTCCTGGTCGGACTAACACCTCCTGGTCGGACTAACGCCTCCTGGTCGGACTAACACCTCCTGGTCAGACTAACACCTCCTGGTCGGACTAACGCCTCCTGGTCAGACTAACACCTCCTGGTCAGACTAACGCCTCCTGGTCGGACTAACACCTCCTGGTCGGACTAACGCCTCCTGGTCCTCCTGGTCGGACTAACGCCTCCTGGTCAGACTAACACCTCCTGGTCGGACTAACGCCTCCTGGTCCTCCTGGTCGGACTAACGCCTCCTGGTCCACCTGGTCGGACTAGCGCCTCCTGGTCAGACTAGCACCTCCTGGTCGGACTAACCTTTTTATCTATAAAATGTCTGACAACTAGCTAAATGTCATTTTACCACTTTTCACATATATTTGGGGATTCCTCCTCTGTAAAGGTCATTTGCCTGATGACCCCTAGTGGACAAGGAGAGTCATTTCATACAAGCACATTTATTCCCATGTTTCCTCTCCTTGCCTCCTCTCCTCGATTACCTTTGACCTTTTTCAAAAGGAGGAGAGGAGGAATCAAGCAAATCACTATGACTCCGGAACGAGCTCTTCCGTTGCCAAACATCTCACCTTCCTACCACCTCTTCCCCCCCTCCCCCTCTCTCTCCCTCCCCCCCCCCCCCCCTCTCTCTCTCTCTCTCTCTCTTACCACAGGGTAGTACGATGACTCCTGAGCGGGCTCGGCCGTTCCCAAACATCTTGCGGAGGCTCTTCTCCTGGTAAGGCCTGAGCACAGCTGTGGCCTTCAGGTCCATATTGATGTCAGGGTTCACCGTGTCGTTCCGGAAGTCATACTCAGCCAGGAGAGGATACTCCATGTTGATACACCTCTTCTGCAGCTCTTCAATCATCTCCTGGAGGGAGGGAGGGAGGGAGGGAGGGAGGGAGGGAGGATTCAAGGAGATGTGAGTGTGTGCTAACAACATTGAATAGGACAGATAGGTACTGTTAAGACTTCAGAGATGCCCGCACATCGACACGTTATGGTGTCAAGTTTGCATTTTAAACGGTAGACCACGATTCATAAAAAAAAAAAGGGCCACAGGGCATCCAAAACACACAACCAAACCTGTCGGATCTCAAAGGACACGGTCTGCGTCTCCTCCTCCTCCTCTTCCTCCTTGTCCATCTGTTCGTAGTAGCTGAATATGTCCTCTGGTACCTGGGCGGCTCCTGGAGTCTGGCCCTCAGGGGCCGCTGAGGTGGAGGCCGCTGCTCCGTTGTCCTGGAGGGACTTAGAGATCTGGCAGGGATGGATGTTACATCAGTACAGGCTTTAACATACATGCCGTTGTGTGTGTGTGTGTGTGTGTGTGTCTGTGTGTGTGTGTCTGTGTCCCTGAGTGTGTGTGTGTGTGTGTGTATCTGTGTGTGTGTGTGTGTGTGTGTGTGTGTGTTAGATGGTCATACCGCTGACTTGCTGTGTATGACCTCCGTGATGAGCTCAGTATCAGTTCCCTCTGCGGTGCGGAGACGACAGTCTCTGATCACACTGTCCTGAAGCAGACGCTGGATCACCTCGGGGAAGGCACTCTCCACAAAGTACCTGACACACACAGATCCAGAAAACATTACTGCAAAGCAGTGAATGGAAATAGGACTTGTTTTCTTGGCTCAGAAGAACATGTCAAGCCCAATGTGGCGGTGAACATACCTGTTGTGTTTCAGAACCAACTTGACCTTGCCATAGCTCACAGTGCAGAGCTGAAAGAGGAGAGATTCATCAGACTGCATGACCCCACATCTCACACACTACAAACCAGCCCCTACCAGGTACCCTGTACCACCTCCTCCTCCTCCTCCCTGTACCACCTCCTCCTCCTCCTCCCTGTACCACCTCCTCCTCCTCCCTGTACCACCGCCTCCTCCTCCTCCTCCTCCCTGTACCACCACCTCCTCCTCCTCCCTGTACCACCTCCTCCTCCTCCCTGTACCACCTCCTCCTCCTCCCTGTACCACCACCTCCTCCTCCTCCTCCTCCTCCTCCCTGTACCACCACCTCCTCCTCCCTGTACCACCTCCTCCTCCTCCCTGTACCACCTCCTCCTCCTCCCTGTACCACCTCCTCCTCCTCCCTGTACCACCACCTCCTCCTCGTACCACCACCACCTCCTCGTACCACCTCCTCCTCCTCCCTGTACCACCACCTCCTCCTCCTCCTCGTACCACCTCCTCCTCCCTGTACCACCTCCTCCTCCTCCCTGTACCACCTCCTCCTCCTCCCTGTACCACCACCTCCTCCTCCTCCTCGTACCACCACCTCCTCCTCCTCCCTGTACCACATCCTCCTCCTCCCTGTACCACCTCCACCTCCTCCTCCCTGTACCTCCTCCTCCTCCCTGTACCTCCTCCTCCTCCCTGTACCACCACCTCCTCCTCCCTGTACCTCCTCCTCCTCCTCCTCCTCCCTGTACCTCCTCCTCCTCCTCCTCCTCCCTGTACCACCACCTCCTCCTCCTCCTCGTACCACCTCCTCCTCCCTGTACCACCTCCTCCTCCTCCCTGTACCACCTCCTCCTCCTCCCTGTACCACCACCTCCTCCTCCTCCTCGTACCACCACCTCCTCCTCCTCCCTGTACCACATCCTCCTCCTCCCTGTACCACCTCCACCTCCTCCTCCCTGTACCTCCTCCTCCTCCCTGTACCTCCTCCTCCTCCCTGTACCACCACCTCCTCCTCCCTGTACCTCCTCCTCCTCCTCCTCCTCCTCCCTGTACCTCCTCCTCCTCCTCCTCCTCCCTGTACCACCACCACCTCCTCCCTGTACCTCCTCCTCCCCAGACCCCTGTATCATCTCCTCTCCTAACTGACCTTGATGAACTGCACGATGCCGTCCGGTACAGATGTCTTGCTGAGTTTCTGGAGATACTCCACTATGTCTGAGGTCTGCAGACCCACGCTCACGGCAGCATACAGGGAGTAGGCTGTCAGCTTGTACTCGTGAACGTGAACCGGACGACACACCGGCTCTGCTATGGCTACCAGGAAGTCCTGGGCATACTTATACACCGGTGAGAAGGCTTCCAGGAAGATGTGTCCATCTGGGGCCTGACGGAGAGAGGGGGGGTGGTGGGGGGGGGGGGGGGGGGGGGGATAGGGGGAGAGAGAGAGAATAGAAATATGCAGAATATTTAAAAAAATATTGGTTACTGTGGTTACTGTTGCATGACTTTAAGTGTCATGAAAGCAGGGGAGCAACCCCCCCACATTCTGAAATTGCATTTTTGTCCCCCCCCCCCTAGTTTTATCATTGGAACGTGATACAAAACGAGGCAACGGTGTGCTTTAGGAACATGTGGACACCTCCGAGCGGTCGGGTAGACTGTTTATCCAACTGGATAAAATAATTATTATGCCCCCCCCCCCCCACTTCTAAAACCAAAGTTGCACCCCTGCATGAAAGCACGGGGGTCTCAATGGAGTTGTTAAAGGGGAACAGTCAGGTACCACGCTGGTACATCCCAGTCAGTATCTGTTAAAGGGGAACAGTCAGGTCCATCCCAGTCAGTATCTGTTAAAGGGGATCCCAGTCAGGGACATCCCAGTCAGTATCTGTTAAAGGGGATCCCAGTCAGGAACATCCCAGTCAGTATCTGTTAAAGGGGAACAGTCAGGAACATCCCAGTCAGTATCTGTTAAAGGGGAACAGTCAGGAACATCCCAGTCAGTATCTGTTAAAGGGGATCCCAGTCAGGGACATCCCAGTCAGTATCTGTTAAAGGGGAACAGTCAGGTCCATCCCAGTCAGTATCTGTTAAAGGGGAACAGGCAGGTACATCCCAGTCAGTATCTGTTAAAGGGGAACAGTCAGGTACATCCCAGTCAGTATCTGTTAAAGGGGAACAGTCAGGTACATCCCAGTCAGTATCTGTTAAAGGGGAACAGGCAGGTACATCCCAGTCAGTATCTGTTAAAGGGGATCCCAGTCAGGGACATCCCAGTCAGTATCTGTTAAAGGGGATCCCAGTCAGGTACATCCCAGTCAGTATCTGTTAAAGGGGAACAGTCAGGAACATCCCAGTCAGTATCTGTTAAAGGGGAACAGTCAGGTCCATCCCAGTCAGTATCTGTTAAAGGGGAACAGTCAGGTACATCCCAGTCAGTATCTGTTAAAGGGGAACAGTCAGGTACATCCCAGTCAGTATCTGTTAAAGGGGAACAGTCAGGTACATCCCAGTCAGTATCTGTTAAAGGGGATCCCAGTCAGGTACATCCCAGTCAGTATCTGTTAAAGGGGAACAGTCAGGTCCATCCCAGTCAGTATCTGTTAAAGGGGAACAGTCAGGTCCATCCCAGTCAGTATCTGTTAAAGGGGAACAGTCAGGAACATCCCAGTCAGTATCTGTTAAAGGGGAACAGTCAGGTACATCCCAGTCAGTATCTGTTAAAGGGGAACAGTCAGGTCCATCCCAGTCAGTATCTGTTAAAGGGGAACAGTCAGGTACATCCCAGTCAGTATCTGTTAAAGGGGAACAGTCAGGTACATCCCAGTCAGTATCTGTTAAAGGGGAACAGTCAGGTACATCCCAGTCAGTATCTGTTAAAGGGGATCCCAGTCAGGGACATCCCAGTCAGTATCTGTTAAAGGGGATCCCAGTCAGGTACATCCCAGTCAGTATCTGTTAAAGGGGAACAGTCAGGTACATCCCAGTCAGTATCTGTTAAAGGGGAACAGTCAGGTACATCCCAGTCAGTATCTGTTAAAGGGGAACAGTCAGGTACACCCCAGTCAGTATCTGTTAAAGGGGAACAGTCAGGTACATCCCAGTCAGTATCTGTTAAAGGGGATCCCAGTCAGGTACATCCCAGTCAGTATCTGTTAAAGGGGAACAGTCAGGTACATCCCAGTCAGTATCTGTTAAAGGGGATCCCAGTCAGGTACATCCCAGTCAGTATCTGTTAAAGGGGATCCCAGTCAGGTACATCCCAGTCAGTATCTGTTAAAGGGGATCCCAGTCAGGAACATCCCAGTCAGTATCTGTTAAAGGGGATCCCAGTCAGGAACATCCCAGTCAGTATCTGTTAAAGGGGAACAGTCAGGTACATCCCAGTCAGTATCTGTTAAAGGGGATCCCAGTCAGGTACATCCCAGTCAGTATCTGTTAAAGGGGAACAGTCAGGTACATCCCAGTCAGTATCTGTTAAAGGGGATCCCAGTCAGGAACATCCCAGTCAGTATCTGTTAAAGGGGATCCCAGTCAGGTACATCCCAGTCAGTATCTGTTAAAGGGGAACAGTCAGGAACATCCCAGTCAGTATCTGTTAAAGGGGAACAGTCAGGTACATCCCAGTCAGTATCTGTTAAAGGGGATCCCAGTCAGGTACATCCCAGTCAGTATCTGTTAAAGGGGAACAGTCAGGTACATCCCAGTCAGTATCTGTTAAAGGGGATCCCAGTCAGGTACATCCCAGTCAGTATCTGTTAAAGGGGATCCCAGTCAGGTACATCCCAGTCAGTATCTGTTAAAGGGGATCCCAGTCAGGTACATCGCAGTCAGTATCTGTTAAAGGGGATCCCAGTCAGGTACATCCCAGTCAGTATCTGTTAAAGGGGATCCCAGTCAGGTACATCCCAGTCAGTATCTGTTAAAGGGGATCCCAGTCAGGTACATCCCAGTCAGTATCTGTTAAAGGGGATCCCAGTCAGGTCCATCCCAGTCAGTATCTGTTAAAGGGGATCCCAGTCAGGTACATCCCAGTCAGTATCTGTTAAAGGGGAACAGTCAGGGACATCCCAGTCAGTATCTGTTAAAGGGGAACAGTCAGGTCCATCCCAGTCAGTATCTGTTAAAGGGGATCAGTCAGGTACATCCCAGTCAGTATCTGTTAAAGGGGAACAGTCAGGTACATCCCAGTCAGTATCTGTTAAAGGGGATCCCAGTCAGGAACATCCCAGTCAGTATCTGTTAAAGGGGAACAGTCAGGTACATCCCAGTCAGTATCTGTTAAAGGGGAACAGTCAGGAACATCCCAGTCAGTATCTGTTAAAGGGGAACAGTCAGGGACATCCCAGTCAGTATCTGTTAAAGGGGAACAGTCAGGTACATCCCAGTCAGTATCTGTTAAAGGGGATCCCAGTCAGGAACATCCCAGTCAGTATCTGTTAAAGGGGAACAGTCAGGGACATCCCAGTCAGTATCTGTTAAAGGGGATCCCAGTCAGGTACATCCCAGTCAGTATCTGTTAAAGGGGAACAGTCAGGGACATCCCAGTCAGTATCTGTTAAAGGGGAACAGTCAGGTACATCCCAGTCAGTATCTGTTAAAGGGGAACAGTCAGGTACATCCCAGTCAGTATCTGTTAAAGGGGATCCCAGTCAGGTACATCCCAGTCAGTATCTGTTAAAGGGGAACAGTCAGGAACATCCCAGTCAGTATCTGTTAAAGGGGATCCCAGTCAGGTCCATCCCAGTCAGTATCTGTTAAAGGGGATCCCAGTCAGGTACATCCCAGTCAGTATCTGTTAAAGGGGATCCCAGTCAGGTACATCCCAGTCAGTATCTGTTAAAGGGGATCCCAGTCAGGTACATCCCAGTCAGTATCTGTTAAAGGGGATCCCAGTCAGGTCCATCCCAGTCAGTATCTGTTAAAGGGGAACAGTCAGGTCCATCCCAGTCAGTATCTGTTAAAGGGGATCCCAGTCAGGTCCATCCCAGTCAGTATCTGTTAAAGGGGAACAGTCAGGTCCATCCCAGTCAGTATCTGTTAAAGGGGAACAGTCAGGTCCATCCCAGTCAGTATCTGTTAAAGGGGAACAGTCAGGTACATCCCAGTCAGTATCTGTTAAAGGGGAACAGTCAGGTACATCCCAGTCAGTATCTGTTAAAGGGGATCCCAGTCAGGTACATCCCAGTCAGTATCTGTTAAAGGGGATCCCAGTCAGGAACATCCCAGTCAGTATCTGTTAAAGGGGAACAGTCAGGTACATCCCAGTCAGTATCTGTTAAAGGGGATCCCAGTCAGGTACATCCCAGTCAGTATCTGTTAAAGGGGAACAGTCAGGTACATCCCAGTCAGTATCTGTTAAAGGGGAACAGTCAGGTACACCCCAGTCAGTATCTGTTAAAGGGGATCCCAGTCAGGTACATCCCAGTCAGTATCTGTTAAAGGGGATCAGTCAGGTACATCCCAGTCAGTATCTGTTAAAGGGGATCCCAGTCAGTATATGTTAAAGGGGAACAGTCAGGTCCATCCCAGTCAGTATCTGTTAAAGGGGATCCCAGTCAGGTACATCCCAGTCAGTATCTGTTAAAGGGGATCCCAGTCAGGTACATCCCAGTCAGTATCTGTTAAAGGGGAACAGTCAGGAACATCCCAGACAGTATCTGTTAAAGGGGATCCCAGTCAGGTCCATCCCAGTCAGTATCTGTTAAAGGGGATCCCAGTCAGGTACATCCCAGTCAGTATCTGTTAAAGGGGAACAGTCAGGAACATCCCAGTCAGTATCTGTTAAAGGGGATCCCAGTCAGGTACATCCCAGTCAGTATCTGTTAAAGGGGAACAGTCAGGAACATCCCAGTCAGTATCTGTTAAAGGGGAACAGTCAGGAACATCCCAGTCAGTATCTGTTAAAGGGGAACAGTCAGGTACATCCCAGTCAGTATCTGTTAAAGGGGATCCCAGTCAGGTACATCCCAGTCAGTATCTGTTAAAGGGGAACAGTCAGGTACATCCCAGTCAGTATCTGTTAAAGGGGATCCCAGTCAGGTACATCCCAGTCAGTATCTGTTAAAGGGGAACAGTCAGGAACATCCCAGTCAGTATCTGTTAAAGGGGATCCCAGTCAGGTCCATCCCAGTCAGTATCTGTTAAAGGGGATCCCAGTCAGGTACATCCCAGTCAGTATCTGTTAAAGGGGATCCCAGTCAGGTACATCCCAGTCAGTATCTGTTAAAGGGGATCCCAGTCAGGTACATCCCAGTCAGTATCTGTTAAAGGGGATCCCAGTCAGGTCCATCCCAGTCAGTATCTGTTAAAGGGGAACAGTCAGGTCCATCCCAGTCAGTATCTGTTAAAGGGGATCCCAGTCAGGTCCATCCCAGTCAGTATCTGTTAAAGGGGAACAGTCAGGTCCATCCCAGTCAGTATCTGTTAAAGGGGAACAGTCAGGTCCATCCCAGTCAGTATCTGTTAAAGGGGATCCCAGTCAGGTCCATCCCAGTCAGTATCTGTTAAAGGGGAACAGTCAGGTCCATCCCAGTCAGTATCTGTTAAAGGGGATCCCAGTCAGGAACATCCCAGTCAGTATCTGTTAAAGGGGATCCCAGTCAGGAACATCCCAGTCAGTATCTGTTAAAGGGGATCCCAGTCAGGTCCATCCCAGTCAGTATCTGTTAAAGGGGATCCCAGTCAGGTCCATCCCAGTCAGTATCTGTTAAAGGGGATCCCAGTCAGGAACATCCCAGTCAGTATCTGTTAAAGGGGAACAGTCAGGTACATCCCAGTCAGTATCTGTTAAAGGGGATCCCAGTCAGGTCCATCCCAGTCAGTATCTGTTAAAGGGGAACGGTCAGGTACATCCCAGTCAGTATCTGTTAAAGGGGAACGGTCAGGTACATCCCAGTCAGTATCTGTTAAAGGGGAACAGTCAGGTACATCCCAGTCAGTATCTGTTAAAGGGGAACAGTCAGGTACATCCCAGTCAGTATCTGTTAAAGGGGAACAGTCAGGTCCATCCCAGTCAGTATCTGTTAAAGGGGATCCCAGTCAGGTACATCCCAGTCAGTATCTGTTAAAGGGGATCCCAGTCAGGTACATCCCAGTCAGTATCTGTTAAAGGGGATCCCAGTCAGGTCCATCCCAGTCAGTATCTGTTAAAGGGGAACAGTCAGGTACATCCCAGTCAGTATCTGTTAAAGGGGATCCCAGTCAGGTCCATCCCAGTCAGTATCTGTTAAAGGGGAACAGTCAGGTACATCCCAGTCAGTATCTGTTAAAGGGGAACAGTCAGGAACATCCCAGTCAGTATCTGTTAAAGGGGAACAGTCAGGTCCATCCCAGTCAGTATCTGTTAAAGGGGAACAGTCACGTACATCCCAGTTAGTATCTGTTAAAGGGGAACAGTCAGGTACATCCCAGTCAGTATCTGTTAAAGGGGAACAGTCAGGGACATCCCAGTCAGTATCTGTTAAAGGGGAACAGTCAGGTACATCCCAGTCAGTATCTGTTAAAGGGGATCCCAGTCAGGTCCATCCCAGTCAGTATCTGTTAAAGGGGAACAGTCAGGTACATCCCAGTCAGTATCTGTTAAAGGGGAACAGTCAGGTACATCCCAGTCAGTATCTGTTAAAGGGGATCCCAGTCAGGTACATCCCAGTCAGTATCTGTTAAAGGGGAACAGTCAGGTCCATCCCAGTCAGTATCTGTTAAAGGGGATCCCAGTCAGGTACATCCCAGTCAGTATCTGTTAAAGGGGATCCCAGTCAGGTACATCCCAGTCAGTATCTGTTAAAGGGGATCCCAGTCAGGTCCATCCCAGTCAGTATCTGTTAAAGGGGATCCCAGTCAGGTACATCCCAGTCAGTATCTGAGCCTAGAGGTTCTCTTCCTACTATCTATCCTCATCCTGGCTCCAGATCTGGGATTTAAAGCTACAATCTTTCATTGAAACAATAATAAAGTGGTCACCCGCCCGTTTCTGTAAGAAGGGATGAGCCTGAATAATGTAACCACGCTCAAATTCAGACAGAGGACTGACCATCCATAATATCATAATTAAGCAATAAGGCCCGAGGGGGTGTGGTACAGAGGGGGGAAAAAAGGATTTAGTCACCTACAAACAAGCAAGATTTCTGGCTTTCACAGACCTGTAACTTCTTCTTTAAGAGGCTCCTCTGTCCTCCACTCGTTACCTGTATTAATGGCACCTGTTTGAACTTGTTATCAGTATAAAAAGACACCTGTCCACAACCTCAAACAGTCACACTCCAAACTCCACTATGGCCAAGACCAAAGAGCTGTCAAAGGACACCAGAAACAAAATTGTAGACCTGCACCAGGCTGGGAAGACTGAATCTGCAATAGGTAAGCAGCTTGGTTTGAAGAAATCAACTGTGGGAGCAATTATTAGGAAATGGAAGACATACAAGACCACTGATAATCTCCCTCGATCTGGGGCTCCACGCAAGATCTCACCCCGTGGGGTCAAAATGATCACAAGAACGGTGAGCAAAAATCACAGAACCACACGGGGGGACCTAGTGAATGACCTGCAGAGAGCTGGGACCAAAGTAACAAAGCCTACCATCAGTAACACACTACGCCGCCAGGGACTCAAATCCTGCAGTGCCAGACGTGTCCCCCTGCTTAAGCCAGTACATGTCCAGGCCCGTCTGAAGTTTGCTAGAGTGCATTTGGATGATCCAGAAGAGGATTGGGAGAATGTCATATGGTCAGATGAAACCAAAATATAACTTTTTGGTAAAAACTCAACTTGTCGTGTTTGGAGGACAAAGAATGCTGAGTTGCATCCAAAGAACACCATACCTACTGTGAAGCATGGGGGTGGAAACATCATGCTTTGGGGCTGTTTTTCTGCAAAGGGACCAGGACGACTGATCCGTGTAAAGGAAAGAATGAACGGGGCCATGTATCGTGAGATTTTGAGTGAAAACCTCCTTCCATCAGCAAGGGCATTGAAGATGAAACGTGGCTGGGTCTTTCAGCATGACAATGATCCCAAACACACCGCCCAGGCAACGAAGGAGTGGCTTCGTAAGAAGCATTTCAAGGTCCTGGAGTGGCCTAGCCAGTCTCCAGATCACAACCCCATAGAAAATCTTTGGAGGGAGTTGAAAGTCCGTGTTGCCCAGCGACAGCCCCAAAACATCACTGCTCTAGAGGAGATCTGCATGGAGGAATGGGCCAAAATACCAGCAACAGTGTGTGAAAACCTTGTGAAGACTTACAGAAAACGTTTGACCTGTGTCATTGCCAACAAAGGGTATATAACAAAGTATTGAGAAACTTTTGTTATTGACCAAATACTTATTTTCCACCATAATTTGCAAATAAATTCATTAAAAATCCTACAATGTGATTTTCTGGATTTTTTTTTCTCATTTTGTCTGTCATAGTTGACGTGTACCTATGATGAAAATTACAGGCCTCTCATCTTTTTAAGTGGGAGAACTTGCACAATTGGTGGCTGACTAAATACTTTTTCCCCCACTGTATATGGCCAATATACCACGGCTAAGGGCTATTCTTAGCCACGACGCAACGCGGAGTGCCTGGACTCAGCCCTTAGCCGTGGTATATCGGCCATATACCACAAACCTCCAAGGTGCCTTATTGCTATTATAAACTGGTTACCAACGTTATTAGAACAGAAAGAAATGTTTTGACATACCCGTGGTATACGGTCTGATATACCACGGCTTTCAGCCAATCAGCATTCAGGGCTCGAACCACCCAGTTTATAATTATAGTTGAACCATGTTTTGAGGCTATACAGTGTTTGTTTAAATTTACATTATTTACAAACACTGTCGTAAAACAAGCTGATACTTTGGGTTCTGACGGGGGACGACAGTTGAACTGAGATCATGAGGCATTTATAAGTTATATTCTTCAAGAATCAATGGATAGCCTATATCATTAATTTATACGTCCATAAATTGATGTAGCAACTAAGGATTCTATCTTTAAGCACCACCAGCTCCCGAGTTAACTTGGTAACGTAATCTGTCAGTCTTACCACCCAGAGGGGTCGTGATCCGTGGTCGTTCTTCAGCAACATCTGCAGCCGGTAGTCTTTAGCCCCGTACTCGTCCAGCTGGATGGCCGACTCATCCACTGTTTTACCAGCCGCAGCAGGGACGGCCTCCTGGGACTCACTGCCCATCGCCTCCTCTTCATCCTCATCTTCATCATACACACGCTTCTTAGAAGACTTCCTCTCTGGAGGAAGAGAGACAGACAGGAGGGAGGAAGAGAGAGACAGATAGGAGGGAGGAAGAGAGACAGACAGGAGGGAGGAAGAGAGACAGACAGGAGGGAGGAAGAGAGACAGACAGGAGGGTGGAAGAGAGAGACAGGAGGGAGGAAGAGAGAGACAGACAGGAGGGAGGAAGAGAGACAGACAGGAGGGAGGAAGAGAGACAGACAGGAGGGAGGAAGAGAGACAGACAGGAGGGTGGAAGAGAGAGACAGGAGGGTGAAAGAGAGAGAGACAGGAGGGAGGAAGAGAGAGAGACAGGAGGGAGGAAGAGAGAGACAGGAGGGAGGAAGAGAGAGAGACAGGAGGGAGGAAGAGAGAGAGACAGGAGGGAGGAAGAGAGAGACAGACAGGAGGGAGGAAGAGAGAGACAGACAGGAGGGAGGAAGAGAGACAGACAGGAGGGAGGAGGAGGAGAGACAGGAGGGTGAAAGAGAGACAGACAGGAGGGGGGAAGAGAGACAGACAGGAGGGGGGAAGAGAGAGACAGACAGGAGGGAGGAAGAGAGACAGACAGGAGGGAGGAGGAGGAGAGACAGGAGGGTGAAAGAGAGACAGACAGGAGGGGGGAAGAGAGACAGACAGGAGGGGGGAAGAGAGAGACAGACAGGAGGGAGGAAGAGAGACAGACAGGAGGGAGGAAGAGAGACAGACAGGAGGGAGGAAGAGAGACAGACAGGAGGGAGGAAGAGAGAGACAGGAGGGAGGAAGAGAGAGACAGGAGGGAGGAAGAGAGAGACAGACAGGAGGGAGGAAGAGAGAGACAGACAGGAGGGTGGAAGAGAGAGACAGGAGGGAGGAAGAGAGACAGACAGGAGGGAGGAAGAGAGACAGACAGGAGGGGGGAAGAGAGACAGACAGGAGGGGGGAAGAGAGACAGACAGGAGGGGGGAAGAGAGAGACAGACAGGAGGGAGGAAGAGAGACAGACAGGAGGGAGGAGGAGGAGAGACAGGAGGGTGAAAGAGAGACAGACAGGAGGGGGGAAGAGAGACAGACAGGAGGGGGGAAGAGAGAGACAGACAGGAGGGAGGAAGAGAGACAGACAGGAGGGAGGAAGAGAGACAGACAGGAGGGAGGAAGAGAGACAGACAGGAGGGAGGAAGAGAGAGACAGGAGGGAGGAAGAGAGAGACAGGAGGGAGGAAGAGAGAGACAGACAGGAGGGAGGAAGAGAGAGACAGACAGGAGGGTGGAAGAGAGAGACAGGAGGGAGGAAGAGAGACAGACAGGAGGGAGGAAGAGAGAGACAGGAGGGAGGAAGAGACAGACAGGAGGGAGGAAGAGAGACAGACAGGAGGGAGGAAGAGAGAGACAGGAGGGAGGAAGAGAGACAGACAGGAGGGAGGAAGAGAGACAGACAGGAGGGAGGAAGAGAGACAGACAGGAGGGAGGAAGAGAGACAGGAGGGAGGAAGAGAGACAGGAGGGAGGAAGAGAGACAGACAGGAGGGAGGAAGAGAGACAGACAGGAGGGAGGAAGAGAGAGACAGGAGGGAGGAAGAGAGACAGACAGGAGGGAGGAAGAGAGACAGACAGGAGGGAGGAAGAGAGAGACAGACAGGAGGGAGGAAGAGAGAGACAGACAGGAGGGAGGAAGAGAGAGACAGGAGGGAGGAAGAGAGAGACAGGAGGGAGGAAGAGAGACAGACAGGAGGGAGGAAGAGAGACAGACAGGAGGGAGGAAGAGAGACAGACAGGAGGGAGGAAGAGAGACAGACAGGAGGGAGGAAGAGAGACAGACAGGAGGGAGGAAGAGAGACAGACAGGAGGGAGGAAGAGAGAGACAGGAGGGAGGAAGAGAGACAGACAGGAGGGAGGAAGAGAGAGACAGACAGGAGGGAGGAAGAGAGAGACAGACAGGAGGGAGGAAGAGAGAGACAGGAGGGAGGAAGAGAGACAGACAGGAGGGAGGAAGAGAGACAGACAGGAGGGAGGAAGAGAGAGACAGACAGGAGGGAGGAAGAGAGACAGACAGGAGGGAGGAAGAGAGACAGACAGGAGGGAGGAAGAGAGACAGACAGGAGGGAGGAAGAGAGAGACAGACAGGAGGGAGGAAGAGAGAGACAGACAGGAGGGAGGAAGAGAGACAGACAGGAGGGAGGAAGAGAGAGACATGAGGGAGGAAGAGAGAGACAGGAGGGAGGAAGAGAGAGAGACAGGAGGGAGGAAGAGAGAGAGACAGGAGGGAGGAAGAGAGAGAGACAGGAGGTAGGAAGAGAGACAGACAGGAGGGAGGAAGAGAGACAGACAGGAGGGAGGAAGAGAGACAGGAGGGAGGAAGAGAGACAGACAGGAGGGAGGAAGATAGACAGACAGGAGGGAGGAAGAGAGACAGACAGGAGGGAGGAAGAGAGACAGACAGGAGGGAGGAAGAGAGACAGACAGGAGGGAGGAAGAGAGACAGACAGGAGGGAGGAAGAGAGAGACAGGAGGGAGGAAGAGAGACAGACAGGAGGGAGGAAGAGACACAGACAGGAGGGGGGAAGAGAGACAGACAGGAGGGAGGAAGAGAGACAGACAGGAGGGAGGAAGAGAGAGACAGGAGGGAGGAAGAGAGAGACAGGAGGGAGGAAGAGAGACAGACAGGAGGGAGGAAGAGAGACAGACAGGAGGGAGGAAGAGAGACAGGAGGGAGGAAGAGAGACAGACAGGAGGGAGGAAGAGAGACAGACAGGAGGGAGGAAGAGAGACAGACAGGAGGGAGGAAGAGAGACAGACAGGAGGGAGGAAGAGAGACAGACAGGAGGGAGGAAGAGAGACAGACAGGAGGGAGGAAGAGAGAGACAGGAGGGAGGAAGAGAGAGAGACAGGAGGGAGGAAGAGAGAGAGACAGGAGGGAGGGAGGAAGAGAGACAGACAGGAGGGAGAAAGAGAGAGACAGGAGGGAGGAAGAGAGACAGACAGGAGGGAGGAAGAGAGAGACAGGAGGGAGGAAGAGAGAGAGAGAGACAGACAGACAGAGACAGACAGGAGGGAGGAAGAGAGAGACAGACAGACAGACAGACAGACAGACAGACAGGAGGGAGGAAGAGAGACAGACAGGAGGGTGGAAGAGAGACAGACAGGAGGGAGGAAGAGAGAGAGGAGTCGATTCCCACGGGGGGGCCAGTATGAAAAAATAAAAAAATTATGTATGCACAAACTGTAAGTCGCTCTGGATAAGAGCGTCTGCTAAATGACTAAAATGTCAAATGTAACGTTACAGTTACACAGAATGCCTATCTGTCTCCCATGCTTCAGCATCATGCTATTGCCATCACAACACCGACTAAACAGCAACATGAGTTGGAGTAACATTCAATTTCCGGAAAAAATCTAGATACTCACCCCGATCTCCCCTGTCTTTCTTCCCCATGATATGAGCTTGTTCCGAAAACAACTTTTCTTCGTCAAACCATGTTAAACAAAGGTGAGAAACACCAACAACCAACTGCGAAGCGACCAACTCGGTTTCCTCCTTGTGTGGAAATGATCATGTGACCTACGAATTCTGCTTGTTCATTGGATGTCGATATTGTTTACTTCCGGTGGTAGAGGTCAGATTAGATTTTCGGGTTTCAGTGTCGTTTTTCGTTCTAGTCGAGATGTTTATTGTTGTAAAAATAGCTAATTAATAATCGGTAAATATGTCAGACGATGATTTAATCGGACCCGCCTTACCCCCGTCGTTCAGAAAAAGCAGCCATGATGATTCTGATGACGAGGGAGGATGTGAGTAAAGTTAGTAGTGGTTTCATGCACATTATTTTTTTGGCCGTGACTAGTATCATCAGCATCAATTTTTTCTCAATCAAACATCAATATTATGGATACTACGCTGTCATATTCATGGCGTAGTTATCTTTCTGCTTTATACTGTATGTTAAATCGAAAAGGCTAGTGTCGGTTTTGGTATTTATCTAGCTACGGTGTGCTGTCTTCTCCAATAGTTGCAGGTCCCGCGCTGCCTCCCGGGTACAAACCGGAGTTGCTCTCGAGTTCGGAGGATGACTTTGGCCAGGAGGAGGAGGAGGAGGAGGAGGAGGAGGTGATCAAGAGACGAAGCAAGACGAGCAGCAAGCACGAGACCAGCAGCAGACACGGCCACGGTAGCGCGACGACCAGGGATGGACCCACCGCAGAGTAACACATTTAGACTCACTTCTACATTTCAAACAAACATCAAAACAAGTTATTTAGTCATTGTTTTTGAAGGAAAGCGCATGTTAAATGCCTGAAATGGACTGTCTGCATCATTCTGCAGAAAACAGTGCCGAGTGGACGAGACGGTGAGTAGAAGGCTTGCGGATGATGATGATGATGATGATGAAGATGATGGTTTCTTCGGACCAGCTCTTCCTCCTGGGTTCTCAAAGTCACAGGCTTCACCAGAGAGGTAACCAAGACAACACAACTAGTTCTCCCTGCTTCAAACATACATATGAAATGATATGTCAGCTAGTTCTCCCTACTTTAAACATACATATTAAATGCTGTCAGTCATGCATATATTTGTATAAATGTATTTGTTGGTTTGTGTTGAGTTGATTGATTCTCTTTTTCTACCTCCCCTAGGCCAGCTGTATTGGGCCCAGCCCTGCCACCGGGCTTTCATAGACCAGCAGCTGATGAAGATGATGATGATCTCCATGGGCCAGCCCTGCCACCGGGCTTTCACAGACCAGCAGCTGATGAAGATGATGATGATCTCCATGGGCCAGCCCTGCCACCGGGCTTTCACAGACCAGCAGCTGATGAAGATGATGATGATCTCCATGGGCCAGCCCTGCCACCCGGCTTTCACAGACCAGCAGCTGATGAAGATGGAGATGATCTCCACGGGCCAGCCCTTCCACCGGGCTACACAGCAGAACCCTCCAGCAGTGATGAAGAGGAGGAGGAGGATGAAGAGGTGATCGGGCCCATGCCTGCTCAAGGTGCCATCCAGGACTCCGTGGCTCTGGACATCGAACGCAGAGCTCAGAAGATGAAGGACAGACTGACGGGAGCAGATGTGAGCACCTCACTATTCTACATCTAGACATTTATTCTACACCTAGACATCCTGGGGGGGGGGGGGGGACTATGGATCTCTCTCCGTCCGTTCGTACCTATGTTAGTCACACGCGATATCTCAGACACCACCGGCCCGATTTGGACGAATCTTGGGTGAATGATGCGTCTCGCTAATAGAGATCTGGCATTTACAAAATTACACTGATTGGCCCAAGGGGGGCGCTATAGTAATCAACTGAATTCCAAAGTTAATTTAAAATGCCCTAGTAGCTAGCGTCTTACATGCCTTTGAGCATTTGCATCAAGTGTAAATGATAGACATCAGTGGATCGATGTGATTATTCAACCATTATGTTACTATCAGTATAGTCTAGCAAGACTATCCCTTGTCTGCCCATAAAAATACATCCTGGTTTATGTCAATACATCTCCTTATCCACCAGTGGAGTCTGTTATCTGACATCCTGTCCATTGTAAGCAATCAAGACTTGATAGTTTTTTTTCATCTCATTAATCCACACAACATAATTTGCACTAATTGGGCCAGGGGGGGGGCTGCATCTGCATCATTCGTGGGGGACGACATGTTTACTTTTGCCTTGTTTCTGATAAACCGACCAGTAATTAATTTATCTTTATGGTGCTTGAATACACCACCAGGTGGCACCCTTAGGAAAATGCAAACTGGGTGTGGTTCTCATAGGTAGTTCAGTCCTGCAAAACGTTTTTTAAACTGTGTAATAGGACAAATTTAAACTCCTCTTATTTCAAATCATTTCCCCACGTTTGCTCCCACTGAACAGACCCCAGATGAAATGTACTGGGGTGTGTTGGTAGAATGAGTTGACAGGCTTGTCTGTGATGGTTGATTGGCAGGATGGTCCGGAGGAGGTGGTGAGAGAGACCTGGATGACAGAGCTTCCTCCAACACTGCAGCACATCGGGCTGGGGGCCAGAACCTTCAAGAAGAGGGCTGGACCGGAGAGCAAGGACCGATCCCTCTGGACCGACACTCCTGCTGACCGAGAACGCAAACTCAGGGTAGGGAACACTGGTTCTGTTTCTAATCTGAACAGTCTACACATTTCTTTTGGAATTTCACACTACTGTACTGACTATATCATTCTCTCTCTCTCTCTCTCTCTCTCTCTGTCTCTCTCTCTCTCTCTCTCTCTCTCTCTCTCTCTCTCTCTCTCTCTCTCTCTCTCTCTCTCTAACAGGAACGACTGGAGGGAAAGAAGAGTGAAGAGATAGAGTCTGTCCCTCAACTGTCTCACAAAGAGTTGCAGATGGCTGAGAAAGTGTCCAAATACAACGTAAGTAGGAGGGACTCTTTTCTCTGCCCACAATGCATCAGCTGCATGACCTGCACCCGTTATGGGAGCAGAAGAAGGGTGTATGAAGATGTCACTACGGCATTTAGAAATAGGAGACTAGATCAAGGTGTCTACTAGCCAGTACATGTCAAAATGAGTTTACATTTACATTTTAGTCATTTAGCAGACGCTCTTATCCAGAGCGACTTACAGTTAGTGCATACATTATTATTATTATATATATTTTTTCATACTGGCCCCCCCGTGGGAATCGAACCCACAACCCTGGTGTTGCAAACGCCATGCTCTACCAACTGAGCTCTCTCTCTCTCCTCTCTGTTAGGAAACCAAGCGTGGGGAGTCTCTGATCAGTCTCCACGAGAAGCAGTTGAAGAAGAGGAAACTGGATGAGGGAGCCAAGTCGGTGGAGAGACGGGCGTTTGACAGGGACCAGGACCTGCAGGTCAACAAGTTCGACGAGGCTCAGAAACAACGCCTGCTGAAGAAGTCCCAGGAGCTCAACACACGCTTCGGACACAGCAAGGAGAAAATGTTCCTCTGAGAGAATCAACACAGGATAGATAGCCCAGTATTGGGCATTTGTCACCTGACCCAGTCAACTATGATGGGAACGTTCAAGGCTGACTTTATTGCAGTCCAACTGCTCAGATGATCAGAACACATTGTACTGAATATTATCTATATAGGTAGAACTTGTATGTATTTTGAGAAACGTGTGACTATCAGTTTGATTGTCACATTTTTACATTTCAGTCCTTTAGCTGATGCTTTTATCCAGAGCGACTTACAGTAGTGAGTGCGTACATTTTCATACTTGTATTTCTCCATACTGGTTCCCCCGTGGGAATCGAACCGACAACCCTGGCGTTGCAAGCACCATGCTCTACCAACTGAGCTACACGGGACCTCCCCTCATTCTTTTGTTTTTTAAAAGGTCCAATGAAGCTGTTTTTAAAAAAATCTTAATATCAAATCATTTCTGGAGAACTATTAAGTACCTTACTGTTTTTTGTTTTAAATTAAAACGGTCAAGAAGAAACAAAAATAGCTTCTTAGCGAAGAGTCTTTTCTCAAGCAAGAATTTTGCTAGGACTGTCTGGGAGTGGTCTGAGTGGGGAAGGGAAAAAACGATCTTTCTTATTGGTCTACTAACTGGTCAAAACTCCACCCCACCAAAACAAGCTGAATATTTCAGGAGGTCTTTTTTTCAAACAGCTGTTACACTAAAAGGGCATTATCATAAATTTCACAGTATCATTACAACCTCATACATTTACATTATTTAGCAGACGCTCTTATCCAGAGCGACTTACAGTTAGTGCATACAATATTCATACTGGAACTATATAGAGAACACAGGAAAATCACGTTTTTGACTGCACTGGGCCTTTGAGTGTTTGTCACTGCACCCTTTCTCTAAAGGCTATGTATCAAAGCAAATCAAATCAAATTTTATTTGCGACATGCGCCGAATACAACAGGTGTAGACATTACCGTGAAATGCTTAACTTACAAGCCCTTAACCAACAACGCATTCATTTTTTTTATAAAAAAGTAAAATAAAACAACAACAACAAAAAAGTGTTGAGAAAAAAAAGAGCAGAAGTAAAATAAAATAACAGTAGGGAGGCTATATATATACAGGGGGGTTACCGGGGCAGAGTCAATGTGCGGGGGCACCGGCTAGTTGAGGTAGTTGAGGTAATATGTACATGTGGGTAGAGTTAAAGTGACTGCATGAATAATTAACAGAGTAGCAGCAGCGTAAAAAGATGGGGTGGGGTGGGGGGGCAGTGCAAATAGTCCGGGTAGCCATGATTAGCTGTTCAGGAGTCTTATGGCTTGGGGGTAGAAGCTGTTGAGAAGTCTTTTGGACCTAGACTTGGCGCTCCGGTACCGCTTGCCGTGAGGTAGCAGAGAGAACAGTCTATGAAAATTTTGAGGGCCTTCCTCTGACACCGCCTGGTATAGAGGTCCTGGATGGCAGGAAGCTTGGCCCCAGTGATGTACTGGGCCGTACGCACTATCCTCTGTAGTGCCTTGCGGTCGGAGGCCGAGCAGTTGCCATACCAGGCGGTGATGCAACCAGTCAGGATGCTCTCTATGGTGCAGCTGAATAACCCAGGGTAGGCTGTGCTACCGTTTCTATGGTGCTACCATGTTTTTAATTGTGAAGATTTTTCATGTAGCCAATGTTTTCTGAGATACAGGTTTTTTCATAGGTATGAATATGAGTTGTTTGATGAAAAGATATTCGAACAGTTTATTTTTTCATTGACCACCGAACTTCGACTTCTAGTATTTATGGTTTCGCGCGTCCTTTCTGGCTCTCATGAGCCTCCGTAGTTATAGTTTCGCGCGTCCTTTCTGGCTCTCATGCGCCTCCGTAGTTACGGTTCGTTCATTTTAACGGACCGTGTGTTGTTTAGTAAACGTTTGCTAGCCTACCTCAAATAACGCCGAACAAATTGTAATGGTAACGTGTAAGAGGTGATTTCAACGTTTTAAACATGTCAGAGAAAGGCGAAGTGGATTTGACTGGTGCTAAACAGAACACGGGCGTGTGGCTGGTAAAGGTACGTTGGAAATGCAGGGTATAAACTGTAGCTAGCTAGCGGCTAACGTTAGCCAGCTAGCGGCAGCGTCAGATGGATGGGACGAGACTAGCTAGCGGCAGGCTAGCGATCTATTCAAGTAGACTACAGTAACTGTCACTATCATCACACTGCATAAGGTAGCTAGCTAGCTAACTAACAACCAGTCTCTGTGCCCACAGGTGCCCAAATACCTGTCCCAGCAATGGGCCAAAGCATCAGGCAGGGGAGAGGTCGGGAAACTCCGGATCGGCAAGTATGTAGAAATGGCTCGTTCATATGTTATTGTTGGTCATCATCATCGCTGTTTACTTTCTCTGCTGGCTAAAGATAAGTTTCTATCTTAGGTGATCAGCTGATCAATTGTTTTCTTCTTCTCTTGCCTTAGGAACCAAGGGAAAGCAGAGGTAATAATACTGACTATGGTGGCTGACGAGTCAATACACAGACAGAGGAATTGCATTCCTACGGATAATTGACCCCAACCCAGCCAACAATGTCCTGGTCCTAAACTGATATCACTTAAACTTGTTGTGCACCAGGTGGCATTCACTCTGAATGAAGACCTGACGATGATTGACAGCCTGGGGGACAAGCCATCAGGGGTGCAGGCCCCCAGGGACCACCCGTTCACCATGCAGACTGTAGGAGGACAGACTCTGGCCGTGTTCACTGAGACCCAATCAGGTAAGGAACCGCAGTTACCTGGCCTCCAGCTGATTTGATATAGAAAGCTGTCTATTTTGGTGCAAAATGGCACCTGTATGGGAGTAGGGTGTCATTTGAGACGCCATGACACCTGACTGCCATGTTGTTTGAGTCATAACCTCTATTTGAATGTGTAGTCAGATAATATTCACTGTCAAAATGCCTTGACTGCAAATGTCCTGACTGCAAATAAGCATGGTTTGTGATTTATAACTGATCTTTCACCCATTAGAGTCATCTAAGGGTAAGTAGCACTGTGTGTCTGTGAGTCCCTCCGCCTCAGGGTAAGTAGTACTGTGTCTGTGTGTCCCTCCGCCTCAGGGTAAGTAGTACTGTGTGTCCCTCCGCCTCTCTCTCCTTCTCCATCTGTCTCTCTCCCCTTCCTCTCTCACTCCCTCTCCCCCCCTCTCATTTCCCCTCTCTCTCTCTGCCCCTCTCTCTCATCTCTCTCTCTGCCCCTCTCTCTCATCTCTCTCTATGCCCCTCTCTCTCTTTCCCTTTCTCCCTCTCCATCTCTCTATCTCTCTCTATCTCTCTCCATCTCTCTCTGTCCCCCCCTTCCCCTTTCTATCTCTCATTGTTTTGGGCTGGTTTTGATCAGATTCGTTGCATTTTTAATTTCCGTTGCCACAGCAGAACAGATGAACGTCCTCTGCTTGTCTCAGTGGCTCCGCTGGCTGGCTCTCTGCTCAGATCAGATCAGAACCACTGCGAATGAATCAGCTCAGTAGTTTGGACATGATCTGCTGCTGAATGGGATTTGGAGCTTGTTAACAACATAAACAAATCAATCAATATTATGATGGTATCGATCTGGTGTGGAGTGGAGTGCTTGGTTTGACGTCATGATTTGTGCATGGTCTTGATGCCACTTCTAATGTGCACCTCCCCTCGTCTCCCTCCCCTTCGTCTCCCTCCCCCTCGTCTCCCTCCCCCTCGTCTCCCTCTCCCCTCCTCGTCTCCCTCCCCCTCGTCTCCCTCCCTCATCCTGATCCCCAGCCAGGCCTGTTGCTTGAGGGTGTGTCAGTGTGGAGTGTGAGCTTGTGGTGTGTCCTTTGTATGTGTTTTGGAGACAGTATATAGAGTTCTGTTTTTTTGAGGCACTTGTTGGCTTGAGTGTGAAGTGTGGCCACCGTCAAGATGTGTTGTTTTGCAACATGTTGCAGAGCAGTTCTGTGTGCATCTCCGTTGCTACTGCCTCTACGCCACAAACCCGGTAGTCTAAACCTTACTGTCCAATCCACTCCTCCGTCCCTGTAGGCCAGTCAGAAGAGAGATCTGATGGCAGCACCTCAGTTTCGGGGGCGGGGACAGGACCAGGTGAGTCCCCTCAGTCTCTTCCCCACTGAGAGGTGTGGAGCCTGGGCAGGAGGCTGGAGGTTAGGTCTCTTGTCTGGTGGAGGTTGTTGAGAGGTGTGGAGCCTGGGCAGGAGGCTGGAGGTTAGGTCTCTGTCTGGTGGAGGTTGTTGAGAGGTGTGGAGCCTGGGCAGGAGGCTGGAGGTTAGGTATCTGTCTGGTGGAGGTTGTTGAGAGGTGTGGAGCCTGGGCAGGAGGCTGGAGGTTAGGTCTCTGTCTGGTGGAGGTTGTTGAGAGGTGTGGAGCCTGGGCAGGAGGCTGGAGGTTAGGTCTCTGTCTGGTGGAGGTTGTTGAGAGGTGTGGAGCCTGGGCAGGAGGCTGGAGGTTAGGTCTCTGTCTGGTGGAGGTTGTTGAGAGGTGTGGAGCCTGGGCAGGAGGCTGGAGGTTAGGTCTCTGTCTGGTGGAGGTTGTTGATCAGTTAGTCTCTAGTCTCCTGTTAGACAACCCTAGTGATCAGTTAGTCTCTAGTCTCCTGTTAGACAACCCTAGTGATCAGTTAGTCTCTAGTCTCCTGTTAGACAACCCTAGTGATCAGTTAGTCTCTAGTCTCCTGTTGGACAACCCTAGTGATCAGTTAGTCTCTAGTCTCCTGTTGGACAACCCTAGTGATCAGTTAGTCTCTAGTCTCCTGTTGGACAACCCTAGTGATCAGTTAGTCTCTAGTCTCCTGTTAGACAACCCTAGTGATCAGTTAGTCTCTAGTCTCCTGTTGGACAACCCTAGTGATCAGTTAGTTTCTAGTCTCCTGTTGGACAACCCTAGTGATCAGTTAGTCTCTAGTCTCCTGTTAGACAACCCTAGTGATCAGTTAGTCTCTAGTCTCCTGTTGGACAACCCTAGTGATCAGTTAGTCTCTAGTCTCCTGTTAGACAACCCTAGTGATCAGTTAGTCTCTAGTCTCCTGTTAGACAACCCTAGTGATCAGTTAGTCTCTAGTCTCCTGTTGGACAACCCTAGTGATCAGTTAGTCTCTAGTCTCCTGTTGGACAACCCTAGTGATCAGTTAGTCTCCTAGTCTCCTATTAGACAACCCTAGTGATCAGTTAGTCTCTAGTCTCCTGTTAGACAACCCTAGTGATCAGTTAGTCTCTAGCCTCCTGTTAGACAACCCTAGTGATCAGTTAGTCTCTAGTCTCCTGTTAGACAACCCTAGTGATCAGTTAGTCTCCTGTTAGACAACCCTAGTGATCAGTTAGTCTCTAGTCTCCTGTTGGACAACCCTAGTGATCAGTTAGTCTCTAGTCTCCTGTTAGACAACCCTAGTGATCAGTTAGTCTCCTGTTGGACAACCCTAGTGATCAGTTAGTCTCTAGTCTCCTGTTAGACAACCCTAGTGATCAGTTAGTCTCTAGTCTCCTGTTGGACAACCCTAGTGATCAGTTAGTCTCTAGTCTCCTGTTGGACAACCCTAGTGATCAGTTAGTCTCTAGTCTCCTGTTAGACAACCCTAGTGATCAGTTAGTCTATAGTCTCCTGTTAGACAACCCTAGTGATCAGTTAGTCTCCTGTTAGACCACCCTAGATCCCTGGGAGCGAGGCTACTGATTAGTAAACAGTGTGTGTTGGCTGTGTTGCTCCACACCAACCGCAGGGTTGGCAGGCAGAGTGGGTGTGTTGCTCCACACCAACCGCAGGGTTGGCAGGCAGAGTGGCTGTGTTGCTCCACACCAACCGCAGGGTTGGCAGGCAGAGTGGGTGTGTTGCGCCACACCAACCGCAGGGTTGGCAGGCAGAGTGGGTGTGTTGCTCCACACCAACCGCAGGGTTGGCAGGCAGAGTGGGTGTGTTGCTCCACACCAACCGCAGGGTTGGCAGGGCAGAGTGGCTGTGTTGCTCCACAGCAACCGCAGGGTTGGCAGGCAGAGTGGGTGTGTTTTATGACCCTTCAGTTGTGGTGATGACTGTGTGGCATAGGACTGGCACTGTGATGTCACACACTGAGGAATACCACACTGAGGAATACCACACCGAGGAATACCACACTGAGGAATACCACACTGAAACAGATGAAATGATGGAGAGAGAGAGAGAGAGTCAACACACACAGTGACGTCTACTCATGTCTTTTAACTGTCTCTCCTTTCTTCTGAAGACAAAATCTCCCTGGAGGGAGTGGTGGTCCAGAGAGCGGAGTGTAGACCTGCTGTCAGTGAGAGCTACATGAAACTCAAGAGGTACACACTCTCACTCACACACACACACACACACACACACACACACTCACACACACACTCACACACACACTCTCACACACACACACACTCTCTCACACACACACTCTCTCACACACACACACACACACACTCTCTCACACTCTCTCACACACACACTCTCTCACACACACACACTCTCACACACACACACTCACACACACTCTCACACACACACTCTCACACACACACTCTCTCTCACGCTGACACTCATTGCTCTCTCGTGTCCCCTCTCCTGCTCTGTCCCCAGACTGCAGATGGAAGAATTGTCCAAGCCAGTGAGATTGTCTCAGCAACTAGACAAGGCTGTTACCACCAACTACAAACCAGTGGCCAACCATTCCTACAACGTAAGGAGACCGGGTGGCCTGGCTGGCTGGCTGGCTGGCTGGCTGGCTGGCTGGCTGGCTGGCTGGCTGGCTGGCTGGCTGCCTGCCTGAGTGGTAGTTTCTCTGTTACACCGTGTGACCTCGGGAAGACACCATCAGTGTGTGCACATTTTGTCCCAAACTAACCTGAACTAGACTAATACGGTGTGTGTGTGTGTGTGTGTGTGTCCGTGTGTGTGTGTGTGTGTGTATGTCCGTGTGTGTGTGTGTGTGTGTGTGTGTGCGTGCCCCCAGCTGGAATATGACAGGAAGAAAAAGGAGGAGGGGAAAAGAGCGCGGGCGGACAAGCAGCAGGTGTTGGACATGTTGTTCTCAGCCTTTGAGAAACACCAGTATTACAACATCAAGGATCTGGTGGACATCACCAAACAACCTGTGGTAAGGAAGGATACTTCCTGTGGGATACATTTACATTTTAAACAACCTGTGGTAAGGAAGGATACTTCCTGTGGGATACATTTACATTTTAAACAACCTGTGGTAAGGAAGGATACTTCCTGTGGGCATCACCAAACAACCTGTGGTAAGGAAGGATACTTCCTGTGGGATAGATTTACATTTTTAGTCATTTAGCAGACGCTCTTATCCAGAGCCACTTGCAGTTAGCGAGCGCATACATTTTTCATACTGGCCCCCCCGTGGGAAACGAACCCACAACCCTGGCGTTGCAAGCGCCATGCTCTACCAACTGAGCTACAGTGTGGGAGAGATGCTGTGGGAGAGATGCTGTGGGGAGAGATGCTGTGGGGAGAGATGCTGTGAGGAGAGATGCTGTAACAGTGTAGTAGAAAACGGGCCGATCCTTGCCTTTCTACTGCCATAGGCGAGACCAGACGTTGAAGTTGGGTTCAATTTAGGTTATGAATGAAAGGTGAAAAGGTATTTTCCGTATGTTTAAAATACATATTTTCCAGGACGTTGAAATCAGGTTCATTTTCGGTTCTGACTGAAAGTTGAAAATGCATATTTTATAGACGTTGAAAATATGTATTTTCAGGATGTTGAAATTGGGCGTATTTGGTTCTGAATGAAAGTAGAAAAAAAAACAATGTCTGTGGATGTGGAAATCAAGGCCGGTCCGGAACTGCACCCAAAAAATATGTCCAAAAGGCGTCATCATCGGTCCGTGCCTACTGAGGTGTAGCCTACAGTGTTGCCTGAAATAAAATGTTATGAATGCCAATCTGTGGTAAGCCTACCGTTTGTAAAACACCCAAAAAATGACGTCTGGACAGGACCAAAAAAAAGACGTGTCCTCGTGAGTACTGGGGTGCAGCTACCATGTCAAGGCGCAATGGAATTCAAAGGCCACATACTCTTCCTACCATATCCTGGATCTCTTCCTACCATATCCTGGATCTCTTCCTACCATATCCTGGATCTCTTCCTACCATATCCTGGATCTCTTCCTACCATATCCTGGATCTCTTCCTACCATATCCTGTATCTCTTCCTACCATATCCTGTATCTCTTCCTACCATATCCTGGATCTCTTCCTACCATATCCTGGATCTCTTCCTACCATATCCTGGATCTGCTACGTGATGTATGTTACGATCATTTTGTTTGACTGAACGTTGGTGGAGCGCTGCAGAGATGCGTCTCTCCAACAGCACCCTGGAGAGGCGCCCCTGGGGAATGGACGGGCGAAGATATTTAGCGCCTTTGACAAAGCGGGCGCTGCTTATCACAGGGCGGCATCAGCGCTCACCTGAAAAGCCCGCATGCCCACTGGTCGAGCCAGACTTGTCATTGTTTTGGGGCAGAATTATGTGGAGGTTTTTATGTGTTGATGTTGGGAGGCGCGTCGTGGTCATGCCGCCCCTCGTCAATCTGCCGCTAGAGGTGGCCTGCGTAATGAGCGCGGGCCGGCCGTGGTGATTTGTGTTTCAACATCTCTCCCTATCGGTCTATATAATACAACATCTCTCCCTATCTGTCTATATAATACAACATCTCTCCCTATCTGTCTATATAATATAACATCTCTCCCTATCTGTCTATATAATATAACATCTCTCCCTATCGGTCTATATAATACAACATCTCTCCCTATCGGTCTATATAATACAACATCTCTCCCTATCTGTCTATATAATACAACATCTCTCCCTATCTGTCTATATAATACAACATCTCTCCCTATCTGTCTATATAATACAACATCTCTCCCTATCTGTCTATATAATACAACATCTCTCCCTATCGGTCTATATAATACAACATCTCTCCCTATCGGTCTATATAATACAACATCTCTCCCTATCGGTCTATATAATACAACATCTCTCCCTATCGGTCTATATAATACAACATCTCTCCCTATCGGTCTATATAATACAACATCTCTCCCTATCGGTCTATATAATACAACATCTCTCCCTATCGGTCTATATAATACAACATCTCTCCCTATCGGTCTATATAATACAACATCTCCCCCTATCGGTCTATATAATACAACATCTCCCCCTATCGGTCTATATAATACAACATCTCTCCCTATCGGTCTATATAATACAACATCTCTCCCTATCGGTCTATATAATACAACATCTCTCCCTATCGGTCTATATAATACAACATCTCTCCCTATCGGTCTATATAATACAACATCTCTCCCTATCGGTCTATATAATACAACATCTCTCCCTATCGGTCTATATAATACAACATCTCTCCCTATCGGTCTATATAATACAACATCTCTCCCTATCGGTCTATATAATACAACATCTCTCCCTATCGGTCTATATAATACAACATCTCCCCCTATCGGTCTATATAATACAACATCTCCCCCTATCTGTCTATATAATACAACATCTCTCCCTATCGGTCTATATAATACAACATCTCTCCCTATCGGTCTATATAATACAACATCTCTCCCTATCGGTCTATATAATACAACATCTCTCCCTATCGGTCTGTATAATACAACATCTCTCCCTATCGGTCTGTATAATACAACATCTCTCCCTATCGGTCTATATAATACAACATCTCTCCCTATCGGTCTATATAATACAACATCTCTCCCTATCGGTCTATATAATACAACATCTCTCCCTATCGGTCTATATAATACAACACTCCCCCTATCTGTCTATATAATATATCATCTCTCCCTATCGGTCTATATAATACAACACTCCCCCTATCTGTCTATATAATACAACATCTCTCCCTATCGGTCTATATAATACAACATCTCCCCCTATCGGTCTATATAATACAACATCTCCCCCTATCGGTCTATATAATACAACATCTCCCCCTATCGGTCTATATAATACAACATCTCTCCCTATCGGTCTATATAATACAACATCTCTCCCTATCGGTCTACATCTCTCCCTATCGGTCTATATAATACAACATCTCTCCCTATCGGTCTATATAATACAACATCTCTCCCTATCGGTCTATATAATACAACATCTCTCCCTATCGGTCTATATAATAAAACACTCCCCCTATCGGTCTATATAATATATCATCTCTCCCTATCGGTCTATATAATACAACACTCCCCCTATCGGTCTATATAATACAACATCTCTCCCTATCGGTCTATATAATACAACATCTCTCCCTATCGGTCTATATAATACAACATCTCTCCCTATCGGTCTATATAATACAACATCTCTCCCTATCGGTCTATATAATACAACATCTCTCCCTATCGGTCTATATAATACAACATCTCTCCCTATCGGTCTATATAATACAACATCTCTCCCTATCTGTCTATATAATACAACATCTCTCCCTATCTGTCTACATAATACAACACTCCCCCTATCTGTCTATATAATACAACATCTCTCCCTATCGGTCTATATAATACAACACTCCCCCTATCTGTCTATATAATACAACATCTCTCCCTATCGGTCTATATAATACAACATCTCTCCCTATCGGTCTATATAATACAACATCTCTCCCTATCGGTCTATATAATACAACATCTCTCCCTATCGGTCTATATAATACAACATCTCTCCCTATCGGTCTATATAATACAACATCTCTCCCTATCGGTCTATATAATACAACATCTCTCCCTATCGGTCTACATCTCTCCCTATCGGTCTATATAATACAACATCTCTCCCTATCGGTCTATATAATACAACATCTCTCCCTATCGGTCTATATAATACAACATCTCTCCCTATCGGTCTATATAATACAACATCTCCCCCTATCGGTCTATATAATACAACATCTCCCCCTATCGGTCTATATAATACAACATCTCCCCCTATCGGTCTATATAATACAACATCTCTCCCTATCGGTCTATATAATACAACATCTCTCCCTATCGGTCTATATAATACAACATCTCTCCCTATCTGTCTATATAATACAACATCTCTCCCTATCGGTCTATATAATACAACATCTCTCCCTATCGGTCTATATAATACAACATCTCTCCCTATCGGTCTATATAATACAACATCTCTCCCTATCGGTCTATATAATACAACATCTCTCCCTATCGGTCTATATAATACAACACTCCCCCTATCTGTCTATATAATATATCATCTCTCCCTATCGGTCTATATAATACAACATCTCTCCCTATCGGTCTATATAATACAACATCTCTCCCTATCGGTCTATATAATACAACATCTCTCCCTATCGGTCTATATAATACAACATCTCCCCCTATCGGTCTATATAATACAACATCTCTCCCTATCGGTCTATATAATACAACATCTCCCCCTATCGGTCTATATAATACAACATCTCCCCCTATCGGTCTATATAATACAACATCTCCCCCTATCGGTCTATATAATACAACATCTCTCCCTATCGGTCTATATAATACAACATCTCTCCCTATCGGTCTATATAATACAACATCTCTCCCTATCGGTCTATATAATACAACATCTCTCCCTATCGGTCTATATAATACAACATCTCTCCCTATCGGTCTATATAATACAACATCTCTCCCTATCGGTCTATATAATACAACATCTCTCCCTATCGGTCTATATAATACAACATCTCTCCCTATCGGTCTATATAATACAACATCTCTCCCTATCGGTCTATATAATACAACATCTCTCCCTATCGGTCTATATAATATATCTCTCCCTATCGGTCTATATAATACAACACTCCCCCTATCTGTCTATATAATACAACATCTCTCCCTATCGGTCTATATAATACAACATCTCTCCCTATCGGTCTATATAATACAACATCTCTCCCTATCGGTCTATATAATGCAACATCTCCCTATCGGTCTATATAATACAACATCTCTCCCTATCGGTCTATATAATACAACATCTCTCCCTATCGGTCTATATAATACAACATCTCTCCCTATCTGTCTATATAATACAACACTCCCCCTATCTGTCTATATAATACAACATCTCTCCCTATCGGTCTATATAATACAACACTCCCCCTATCTGTCTATATAATACAACATCTCTCCCTATCGGTCTATATAATACAACATCTCTCCCTATCGGTCTATATAATACAACATCTCTCCCTATCGGTCTATATAATATATCATCTCTCCCTATCGGTCTATATAATACAACACTCCCCCTATCTGTCTATATAATACAACATCTCTCCCTATCGGTCTATATAATACAACATCTCTCCCTATCGGTCTATATAATACAACATCTCTCCCTATCGGTCTATATAATACAACATCTCTCCCTATCGGTCTATATAATACAACATCTCTCCCTATCGGTCTATATAATACAACATCTCTCCCTATCGGTCTATATAATACAACATCTCTCCCTATCGGTCTATATAATACAACATCTCTCCCTATCTGTCTACATAATACAACACTCCCCCTATCTGTCTACATAATACAACACTCCCCCTATCTGTCTATATAATACAACATCTCTCCCTATCGGTCTATATAATACAACACTCCCCCTATCTGTCTATATAATACAACATCTCTCCCTATCGGTCTATATAATACAACATCTCTCCCTATCGGTCTATATAATACAACATCTCTCCCTATCTGTCTATATAATACATCATCTCTCCCTATCTGTCTATATAATACAACATCTCTCCCTATCGGTCTATATAATACAACATCTCTCCCTATCGGTCTATATAATACAACATCTCTCCCTATCGGTCTATATAATACAACATCTCTCCCTATCTGTCTATATAATACAACATCTCTCCCTATCTGTCTATATAATACAACATCTCTCCCTATCTGTCTATATAATACAACATCTCTCCCTATCTGTCTATATAATACAACATCTCTCCCTATCTGTCTATATAATACAACATCTCTCCCTATCTGTCTATATAATACAACATCTCTCCCTATCTGTCTATATAATACAACATCTCTCCCTATCTGTCTATATAATACAACATCTCTCCCTATCTGTCTATATAATACAACATCTCTCCCTATCGGTCTATATAATACAACATCTCTCCCTATCGGTCTATATAATACAACATCTCTCCCTATCGGTCTATATAATACAACATCTCTCCCTATCGGTCTATATAATACAACATCTCTCCCTATCGGTCTATATAATACAACATCTCTCCCTATCTGTCTATATAATACAACATCTCTCCCTATCTGTCTATATAATACAACATCTCTCCCTATCTGTCTATATAATACAACATCTCTCCCTATCGGTCTATATAATACAACATCTCTCCCTATCTGTCTATATAATACAACATCTCTCCCTATCTGTCTATATACAGTGGGGGAAAAAAGTATTTAGTCAGCCACCAATTGTGCAAGTTCTTCCACTTAAAAAGATGAGAGAGGCCTGTAATATTCATCATAGGTACACGTCAACTATGACATACAAATTGAGAAAAAGATATCCAGAAAATCACATTGTACGATTTTTAATGAATTTATTTGCAAATGATGGTGGAAAATAAGTATTTGGTCACCTACAAACAAGCAAGATTTCTGGCTCTCACAGACCTGTAACTTATTCTTTAAGAGGCTCCTTTGTCCTCCACTCGTTACCTGTATTAATGGCAAATGTTTGAACTTGTTATCAGTATAAAAGACACCTGTCCACAACCTCAAACAGTCACACTCCAAACTCCACTATGGCCAAGACCAAAGAGCTGTCAAAGGACACCAGAAACAAAATTGTAGACCTGCACCAGGCTGGGAAGACTGAATCTGCAATAGGTAAGCAGCTTGGTTTGAAGAAATCAACTGTGGGAGCAATTATTAGGAAATGGAAGACATACAAGACCACTGATAATCTCCCTCGATCAGGGGCTCCACGCAAGATCTCACCCCGTGGGGTCAAAATGATTACAAGAACGGTGAACAAAAATCCCAGAACCACACAGGGGGACCTAGTGAATGACCTGCAGAGAGCTGGGACCAAAGTAACAAAGCCTACCATCAGTAACACACTACGCCGCCAGGGACTCAAATCCTGCAGTGCCAGACGTGTCCCCCTGCTTAAGCCAGTACATGTCCAGGCCCGTCTGAAGTTTGCTAGAGTGCATTTGGATGATCCAGAAGAGGATTGGGAGAATGTCATATGGTCAGATGAAACCAAAATATAACTTTTTGGTAAAAACTCAACTCGTCGTGTTTGGAGGACAAAGAATACTGAGTTGCATCCAAAGAACACCATACCTACTGTGAAGCATGGGGGTGGAAACATCATTCTTTGGGGCTGTTTTTCTGCAAAGGGACCAGGACGACTGATCCGTGTAAAGGAAAGAATGAATGGGGCCATGTATTGTGAGATTTTGAGTGAAAACCTCCTTCCATCAGCAAGGGCATTGAAGATGAAAGGTGGCTGGGTCTTTCAGCATGACAATGATCCCAAACACACCGCCCGGGCAACGAAGGAGTGGCTTCGTAAGAAGCATTTCAAGGTCCTGGAGTGGCCTAGCCAGTCTCCAGATCTCAACCCCATAGAAAATCTTTGGAGGGAGTTGAAAGTATGTGTTGCCCAGCAACAGCCCCAAAACATCACTGCTATAGAGGAGATCTGCATGGAGGAATGGGCCAAAATACCAGCAACAGTGTGTGTAAACCTTGTGAAGACTTACAGAAAATGGTTAACCTGTGTCATTGCCAACAAAGGGTATATAACAAAGTATTGAGAAACTTTTGTTATTGACCAAATACTTATTTTCCACCATAATTTGCAAATAAATTCATAAAAAATCCTACAATGTGATTTTCTGGATTTTTTTTCCTCATTTTGTCTGTCATAGTTGACGTGTACCTATGATGAAAATTACAGGCCTCTCTCATCTTTTTAAGTGGGAGAACTTGCACAATTGGTGGCTGACTAAATACTTTTTTTCCCCACTGTAATACAACATTTCTCCCTATCGGTCTATATAATACAACATCTCTCCCTATCGGTCTATATAATACAACATCTCTCCCTATCGGTCTATATAATACAACATCTCTCCCTATCGGTCTATATAATACAACATCTCCCCCTATCGGTCTATATAATACAACATCTCTCCCTATCGGTCTATATAATACAACATCTCCCCCTATCGGTCTATATAATACAACATCTCCCCCTATCGGTCTATATAATACAACATCTCCCCCTATCGGTCTATATAATACAACATCTCCCCCTATCGGTCTATATAATACAACATCTCTCCCTATCGGTCTATATAATACAACATCTCCCCCTATCGGTCTATATAATACAACATCTCCCCCTATCGGTCTATATAATACAACATCTCTCCCTATCGGTCTATATAATACAACATCTCTCCCTATCGGTCTATATAATACAACATCTCTCCCTTCTCTTTCCCCCACCCCCTCCTCCATTCAGAGTTACCTGAAAGAGATTCTGCGCGACATCGGCATCTACAACGTGAAGGGAACCCACAAGAACACGTGGGAGCTGAAGCCAGAGTACAGACACTACCAGGGAGGAGAGGAAGGGAAGGATGCCGACGACTAGCCAGGGTCTGGGCCTCCGTGGCTGGGTCCGACTAGCCAGGGTCTGGGGCTCCGTCCGACTAGCCAGGGTCTGGGGCTCCGTGGCTGGGCCCGACTAGCCAGGGTCTGGGGCTCCGTGGCTGGGTCCGACTAGCCAGGGTCTGGGGCTCCGTGGCTGGGCTGGGTCTGGGCCTCCTGGAGAGCTCACCACTGGATGGGAGGGTCGTTGGTTTTATAGACGTTACATTTTTTTATAATGATGCAGAGAAATAAAACAGTGAAGTTACTGATGTGTTGGACAGTTAGTTGCTGACCGGATCACTGACCTATTCTCCCTTTATAGTGCACTACTTTTTAACCAGGACTCTGGTCTAATGTAGTGCACTACTTTTAACCAGGACTCTGGTCTAATGTAGTGCACTACTTTTAACCAGGACTCTGGTCTAATGTAGTGCACTACTTTTTAACCAGGACTCTGGTCTAATGTAGTGCACTACTTTTAACCAGGACTCCTCTGGTCTAATGTAGTGCACTACTTTTTAACCAGGACTCCTCTGGTCTAATGTAGTGCACTACTTTTTAACCAGGACTCTGGTCTAATGTAGTGCACTACTTTTTAACCAGGACTCTGGTCTAATGTAGTGCACTACTTTTTAACCAGGACTCTGGTCTAATGTAGTGCACTACTTTTTAACCAGGACTCTGGTCTAATGTAGTGCACTACTTTTTAACCAGGACTCCTCTGGTCTAATGTAGTGCACTACTTTTAACCAGGACTCCTCTGGTCTAATGTAGTGCACTACTTTTTAACCAGGACTCTGGTCTAATGTAGTGCACTTTTAAAGGGTATAGGGTGTCATTTGGGACGAATGCGAGGATTCCTACTATTCTGACCAGTGAGGGGCGTTAGGTTCCCCTCACCTGGGCCACTAGGAGGGGGGAGATTAGGTGGACTCCCCTCAAGGCATTCATGAGCAGGTTTGACCGAAGTTTATTCCCTATGTGTGGGATCTGACCGTTACATTCAATCAGCGGTCCTTCAGAAATGTTCTGCTTACAGACACACGGCTCGGAACGCGTCAACGAAGGGTCAATTATGTACAAGTTGGTTTTTAATGACTGATGGAATAAAATGTTTTTTTTGTAAAAATGTACCCGAGTCTGTTTTTCCCTTTAGAAATGTTCTACTTAGGTTTCCCCAAGTCACATCACATCCCTACTAAAACACACAAGCTGCAGCGTTCTAATTGACTATATTTTGTTACTCCAAGTCCTGGCTCGTCTGGCTAAATCAAGGAGAACCAGTCCACGAATGTGTGAATATCAAACTGATCCCAGGACACTTTGATGTGTGCAGTCAGCTAACCGTGGAAGGTCCCCCCCCCCCCGGCCGGCCGTGTGCAGTAGGATAACTGGAATGTTTGAAAAGCCACAAATAGAACTGGGGTTCGTCTGTATCAAGTGTCTCAGAGGAGGAGCGCTGATCTGGGATCAGGTCCCCCCCATATCTACGTAATCTTCACTGTGATCTAAAACTGATCCTAGACTTTCCTACTGAGCTGCCTGATAAATACAGGCCCCCCCCCCCTGATGTGACATGTTATTCTACATGTCGTAGGAATGTTCTAAAACGATATGTGGTCCTCTGTAGCTCAGCTGGTAGAGCACGGCGCTTGTAACGCCAAGGGTAGTGGGTTCGATCCCCGGGACCACCCATACACAAAAAAAAAAATGTATGCACGCATGACTGTAAGTCGCTTTGGATAAAAGCGTCTGCTAAATGGCATATTATTATATTATTATATATTTCTACATTCCAAAGCATTGTCCTGCTGAACCCAGCCCAGAGCGAGCGGTCGTGTTCTAGACTAGAGCATCAAAACAGGACGTATCGCGGGTAAATTGTGACCGACTCACCGTACAAATAATAATCTGAGTAGTTATTTACGATGCACGGTGATTTGTAGATCCAGTCAGTCGACTTGGCCTTTAAAAAAGCCGGCTGCCGCACCGAACGCACCCCAATGTTTATCCACACGGTACGGTCCCAACAGATCCCATTAGAGCAGGAGAGAAGGGGTTTCCCAACCCTCTGCTCAGGGACCACCACAACGTTTTCACACATTTGCTGTAGCCCTGCCACTGGTACAATGAGTCGTGGATTTTTATTAGTGGACCAGTGGAATAGTGTGTCCTGGTTCAGGGATAAACCGATGTGTGAGACATCTGGTGGTTCCCCGAGGAGATGGAAGGGGGAAGTACTGTGTTAGAGTGAAAGCAGATGGCACAAGACAGTGGTATTTCCGGCCGTTAAAGCCCATTTATTTCACAACTAGTGTCAACGAGTCCTTTACAATTGTGTGAGAGAGCGAGGTGGGAGAGTAACGTCGCAGTACATCTGATAGAAGTCACCACGCACACAGCGGGCCAAGCCAGCATGGTTCCATCCATCCATCCATCCATCCATCCATGGTAGGCAGGAGAGGCCCTGTCCAACGTCCGTCAGTTTACAAACAGGGCGTCTCCCTCGGGACGCCACACAGACCAGATGTGGGGACGAAGAGGAGAGGAGAGGGGGGGGAGAAGGTTGGGGCCAAAAAAATAAAACCTGATCAAAGAAAGGCGAGTCTGTTTCCAGGTGTTGGGAGCGATACAGACAAGGGGTTGGGTCAGTTCTGTCCGTGATCAGGGGGGCGACGGTAGCTATGGTAACAAGCAGGCAGGGTTGGGTCAGTCTGTCCGTGATCAGGGGCGGCGGTAGCTATGGTAACAAGCAGAAACGCTCCCTCCGATCCCAGGCACTTCTGTTAGGATGTCCAGATGGTTTACTGCATAGGAGGAGAAAGGAGACACTATCACAGAGAGACAGTAGTCCACTAGAAAAGGGAATGGGGTGCCATTTTGGGACTCTGTCAGTCAGAGGTATATTAAAACACCTCCATGTGTTCCTCCTCTCTATCCGTACTGTCACTCAGCCAGGCAGTCGGGGAAAGTGAAGGGAAGATTTACTTTAGCATCCAATTGCAAACCCAGAAGTCACGGTGGAGGAACTTCAGGTCTATCAGATGGATGCATGGGCTCTGTATTCAGTGTGTGGTGTGACTGGTGTCTCAAATAGCACCCTAGTCCCTATATATAGTGCACTACAGCACCCTAGCCCCTATATATAGTGCACTACTTTCGACCACAGCACTCTGGTGTGCCATTTGAGACAAAGTGATTCAAAAACATTCTGAACATTGAAGATAGAAATAGAATGAATAGAACAGATCATCCCCGGTTCTACACGACAGATCATCCCCGGTTCTACACGACAGATCATCCCCGGTTCTACACAACCCATTTCTATCTGAACTCATTATATATATATCCCTGACTAAGCACCCTGGCTCTCTGCCTGCCTAGTGACTGGGGCTGGGCGTTAAATGCCTCATGACAATGAAATGCCAACAGGCCGACGCCCACAGAAACAGCCACGTCAGTCGGAGGGGAGGAATGTACAGGGTGTGGCATGTATGTTAAACATCAAGGGAAGGATCATGGGGGGGGTTGAATGTTGGAGCAGTGTCTTTACACTTAGCTTTAAGGGAAGGGATCATGGGGGGGTTGAATGTTGGAGCAGTGTCTTTACACTTAGCTTTAAGGGAAGGGATCATGGGGGGGTTGAATGTTGGAGCAGTGTCTTTACACTTAGCTTTAAGGGAAGGGATCATGGGGGGGTTGAATGTTGGAGCAGTGTCTTTACACTTAGCTTTAAGGGAAGGGATCATGGGGGGGTTGAATGTTGGAGCAGTGTCTTTACACTTAGCTTTAAGGGAAGGGATCATGGGGGGGTTGAATGTTGGAGCAGTGTCTTTACACTTAGCTTTAAGGGAAGGGATCATGGGGGGGTTGAATGTTGGAGCAGTGTCTTTACACTTAGCTTTAAGGGAAGGGATCATGGGGGGTTGAATGTTGGAGCAGTGTCTTTACACTTAGCTTTAAGGGAAGGGATCATGGGGGGGTTGAATGTTGGAGCAGTGTCTTTACCCTTAGCTTTAAGGGAAGGGATCATGGGGGGGTTGAATGTTGGAGCAGTGTCTTTACACTTAGCTTTAAGGGAAGGGATCATGGGGGGGTTGAATGTTGGAGCAGTGTCTTTACACTTAGCTTTAAGGGAAGGGATCATGGGGGGGTTGAATGTTGGAGCAGTGTCTTTACACTTAGCTTTAAGGGAAGGGATCATGGGGGGTTGAATGTTGGAGCAGTGTCTTTACACTTAGCTTTAAGGGAAGGGATCATGGGGGGGTTGAATGTTGGAGCAGTGTCTTTACACTTAGCTTTAAGGGAAGGGATCATGGGGGGTTGAATGTTGGAGCAGTGTCTTTACACTTAGCTTTAAGGGAAGGGATCATGGGGGGGTTGAATGTTGGAGCAGTGTCTTTACACTTAGCTTTAAGGGAAGGGATCATGGGGGGTTGAATGTTGGAGCAGTGTCTTTACACTTAGCTTTAAGGGAAGGGATCATGGGGGGGTTGAATGTTGGAGCAGTGTCTTTACACTTAGCTTTAAGGGAAGGGATCATGGGGGGTTGAATGTTGGAGCAGTGTCTTTACACTTAGCTTTAAGGGAAGGGATCATGGGGGGGTTGAATGTTGGAGCAGTGTCTTTACACTTAGAACTTGGCATTTTACACAACGTTTCTCAAATCAAAAAAAAAAAAAATCAATCAACTTGAACCCAAACAAGCACTAGAAACAGCCATAGAAAGTGTAACTATGGGCCCTGGTCAAAAGTAGTGTACTATATAGGGAATAGGGTGCCATAGGGCTCTGGTCTAAAGTAGTGCACTATATAGGGAATAGGGTGCCATAGGGCCCTGGTCAAAAGTAGTGTACTATATAGGGAATAGGGTGCCATAGGGCTCTGGTCAAAAGTAGTGTACTATATAGGGAATAGGGTGTCATAGGGCTCTGGTCTAAAGTAGTGAACTACATAGGGAATAGGGTGTCATAGGGCTCTGGTCTAAAGTAGTGTACTATATAGGGAATAGGGTGTCATAGGGCTCTGGTCTAAAGTAGTGCACTATATAGGGAATAGGGTGCCATAGGGCTCTGGTCAAAAGTAGTGAACTACATAGGGAATAGGGTGTCATAGGGCTCTGGTCTAAAGTAGTGTACTATATAGGGAATAGGGTGTCATAGGGCTCTGGTCTAAAGTAGTGTACTATATAGGGAATAGGGTGTCATAGGGCTCTGGTCTAAAGTAGTGCACTATATAGGGAATAGGGTGTCATAGGGCTCTGGTCTAAAGTAGTGAACTATATAGGGAATAGGGTGTCATAGGGCTCTGGTCTAAAGTAGTGAACTATATAGGGAATAGGGTGCCATAGGGCTCTGGTCTAAAGTAGTGTACTATATAGGGAATAGGGTGTCATAGGGCTCTGGTCTAAAGTAGTGAACTATATAGGGAATAGGGTGTCATAGGGCTCTGGTCTAAAGTAGTGAACTATATAGGGAATAGGGTGTCATAGGGCTCTGGTCTAAAGTAGTGTACTATATAGGGAATAGGGTGTCATAGGGCTCTGGTCTAAAGTAGTGTACTATATAGGGAATAGGGTGTCATAGGGCTCTGGTCTAAAGTAGTGTACTATATAGGGAATAGGGTGTCATAGGGCTCTGGTCTAAAGTAGTGTACTATATAGGGAATAGGGTGCCATAGGGCTCTGGTCTAAAGTAGTGTACTATATAGGGAATAGGGTGCCACTTGGGACATTCCCTATGTGAATTCAGCGGGTACTGTCAACTTCACTACATCACCTATAGAGAACCAGACAGTCCTCCAACTTACGTATTTCTCGATCTCGATACCGTCTTTGAAGAAGAGGAAGAAAGGCGTGACTCCATCCTCACGGTAATCTAGCAGGCCGATGGCTCCGTCACAGTTCATTGACTCACCGGTGAAGAACTGTAGGAGGAGCAGGCCACGTGTTCAAGAGGGCATATACAAGGAGACAATGTTCACTTTTATAGTTTCATACAATGAGGAAGATGAGCTGCATTCTTTTGGAGCCAAACCACACACATCCCCCCCCCCCCCCCCCTCTATCCAAAATTCAAAGTGTAGGCCACTGACTGGACAACGTACTCAGGTAAAAACAGATGTTAGTTTCATAGGTCACAGCCTCTAAAGGTGTCCTAAGATTGTCATCACTGTACGTTCCAGTAAGCCACTTCACTTCAACTCATTAACCCAATATATAAACGAGTGTCCACAACATACACAGCACGGGCCACGGTTGCATCCCAAACAGCACCCTGTTCAGCGCACCAAATAACAGACCCTGGACTGGTGTGGTGCACCACGCAGTGAAAAAGGGTTGCCATGTGGGACCCAGCCCCACGAGTTAGGCGTTCCTCTCACCTGGTATTTATCGAGGTTCCCCAGGATCATCTTAACAGCTGCCGGAGCTCCAGCCACGAAGGCCTGTACCCTCTTGGAATCCTGCTCCTCCAGCTTAGCCTTGACTCTGGGGGGGACGACACGCCGACATTACATTCACAACGCTCCCATTGGGCTGCCTGATACTCCCAGAAAACACTCACTGCTTGTGAACTGTTCATTACATTTTTTTGGCACCTATTTTTTTTTTACCAGGTAAGTTGACTGAGAACACAGTCTCATTGACAGCAACGACCTGGGGAATAATAATATAATAATAAGCCATTTAGCAGACGCTTTTATCCAAAGTGACTTACAGTCATGTGTGCACAATTTTTTTTTAACGTATGGGTGGTCCCGGGGATCGAACCCACTACCCTGGCGTTACAAGTGCCATGCTCTACCAATTGAGCTACAGAGGAGTGGAATGGTTACAGGGGGGGACGAATGAATGAGCCAATTGGAAGTGTACTGCTCCAAATCCCCTCCCAGTCGTTTAACAGGTATTTACACCCAGACGCCATAGCAGGGCGAGCAGAAAGCGCAGGGACACTTCCAATTGGCTCATTCATTCGTCCCCCCCCTGTAACCATTCCACTCCTCTGTAGCTCAATTGGTAGAGCATGGCACTTGTGATTTAAAAAAATTAAATTAAAAAAATTATGAAGCTAGCATCACAGTTACTAAAACCCTCATTTATTAAGTCACCAGAGAGAGAGGTGGCCCAGGCTGTCAACGTGCGGATTATAAAATAAAATACTGATTTTGGACTGGCGGTTACGTCTTATTTGCAGTTTAAATATCACTCTCAACCTGCTCACTGTAAATGACTTTTCGGCACAAAGTTACTTGAGTTCATGAACAGAAGCTGACGATTAAAACAGAGATGTGGGTTACATATAGAGATCCAGCTTTTAGTTGTTAAGGCCCATTTCTGTGACCCCTTCAGGCTTTAGATTAGATGACAAGACCACTTACGCCTTCATGTATCCCTTGATATAGCTCTGGTAGGCCTTCTTGTTGTAGGCGGAGGTCTCCTGCAGTTTGCTGTTGAGCACAATGTCAACTCCACTGACCGTGGACGCTTCACTGCCCTCGTCTCCTCCCTCTGCAGAGGCGTTGGCGCCGATCAAAGCACCGTCGACGTCCTCCGATCTGGAAGTGAGCTGGAAGGGAGGCGAGATGGGGGTTGGGGGTTTATGGTTAGGCTAGCAGGCTACAACGGTAGATGGGGGTTGGGGGGTTATGGTTAGGCTAGCAGGCTACAACGGTAGATGGGGGTTGGGGGGTTATGGTTAGGCTAGCAGGCTACAACGGTAGATGGGGGTTGGGGGGGTTATGGTTAGGCTAGCAGGCTACAACGGTAGATGGGGGTTGGGGGGTTATGGTTAGGCTAGCAGGCTACAACGGTAGATGGGGGTTGGGGGGTTATGGTTAGGCTAGCAGGCTACAACGGTAGATGGGGGTTGGGGGGTTATGGTTAGGCTAGCAGGCTACAACGGTAGATGGGGGTTGGGGGGTTATGGTTAGGCTAGCAGGCTACAACGGTAGATGGGGGTTGGGGGGTTATGGTTAGGCTAGCAGGCTACAACGGTAGATGGGGGTTGGGGGGGTTATGGTTAGGCTAGCAGGCTACAACGGTAGATGGGGGTTGGGGGGGGTTATGGTTAGGCTAGCAGGCTACAACGGTAGATGGGGGTTGGGGGGGTTATGGTTAGGCTAGCAGGCTACAACGGTAGATGGGGGTTGGGGGGTTATGGTTAGGCTAGCAGGCTACAACGGTAGATGGGGGTTGGGGGGGGTTATGGTTAGGCTAGCAGGCTACAACGGTAGATGGGGGTTGGGGGGGTTATGGTTAGGCTAGCAGGCTACAACGGTAGATGGGTTGGGGGGTTATGGTTAGGCTAGCAGGCTACAACGGTAGATGGGGGTTGGGGGGTTATGGTTAGGCTAGCAGGCTACAACGGTAGATGGGTTGGGGGGTTATGGTTAGGCTAGCAGGCTACAACGGTAGATGGGGGTTGGGGGGGGTTATGGTTAGGCTAGCAGGCTACAACGGTAGATGGGGGTTGGGGGGTTATGGTTAGGCTAGCAGGCTACAACGGTAGATGGGGGTTGGGGGGGTTATGGTTAGGCTAGCAGGCTACAACGGTAGATGGGGGTTGGGGGGGGTTATGGTTAGGCTAGCAGGCTACAACGGTAGATGGGGGTTGGGGGGGGTTATGGTTAGGCTAGCAGGCTACAACGGTAGATGGGGGTTGGGGGGTTATGGTTAGGCTAGCAGGCTACAACGGTAGATGGGGGTTGGGGGGTTATGGTTAGGCTAGCAGGCTACAACGGTAGATGGGGGTTGGGGGGGGTTATGGTTAGGCTAGCAGGCTACAACGGTAGATGGGGGTTGGGGGGGTTATGGTTAGGCTAGCAGGCTACAACGGTAGATGGGGGTTGGGGGGTTATGGTTAGGCTAGCAGGCTACAACGGTAGATGGGGGTTGGGGGGTTATGGTTAGGCTAGCAGGCTACAACGGTAGATGGGGGTTGGGGGGTTATGGTTAGGCTAGCAGGCTACAACGGTAGATGGGGGTTGGGGGGTTATGGTTAGGCTAGCAGGCTACAACGGTATCAACACGTTATCCTAGCTAGCTAGCTAGTAGATCCGTTTACCGGAGCCGAAGTTGCCAAACATGTTTCATACCCCTCCAGCATTTTTAAGTTAGTGAAATGGATGAATAGCTAGCCAAGTTGCTAACCGTTAAGGAAGGTAACTGTATTGAAACGGTAGAGTAGCGGACGTTAGCTAAACGTACCTTCCCCTGTACTTCGTACAGCATGCCGTCGCAGGCCTCCGTGATTTTGTAGACCTCGGTGAATAACTCATCTCCTGAAAATACAGAATGATTAGCCAACGCACCCCCCAAAACATGGTAGCTAGCCTACTAGTTAACACAATAGTTAGCTAAATTCACTAATCAGCTGTTTACATTGGGAAACAGGGCAGTTAGTAGCTAGTTCTCTTAACTAGCCAGTTAACGCTAGCTAGTTAGCCAAATGCCGGTAGGCCTCGCTAACCAGCTGGTAAATACTAACTCCGGCAAGCCTAACAGTCTATTGATTTTTACTCCGTTATACAGTACTCATAAAATATACTTGGATCGATGGCCGTGCAGAATACCATGGGGGACTACGACGAAGTTTAAAAAGTATTTTCCACCACATCGTTGGCACGAAAGGCCTTAGAACTTCCGGTAGGCCGCAATAAACACACTACAAAATGCAGACCCAAAAAAGAAGTGATTTTTATGAAATAATGACAACAAAGTACTGATAATATAAACGTTAGTTTACCGGTGATGATATCCTTGTAGATGATCATTTTTGTTGGATTGTAGATGTGACGTTCAAGGGGAAGATGGTTTTGGATCCCTACCCGTCTCAGGACTCGTAAGAAAAGGACAGGAGAAACAGCGGTTCCCCAATTTAGATAGCAGCGGTGCTAGTGACGTCATGCAGAAGGGTTCTGCTAATATGGGTCACAGGTGCCCCCTTGAGGACATTTAGCGCGGTGCCGCTTCTCCGGGTGCCTTCCAACCCTGCCCATGTGTTTTTTCTTTTAGTCTCAGGTTTTACCAGAGAGGAGTCGGCGGGGGGTTAACGTTGTGTTGGCCACTACCCAGTCAGGGTTGTAAAGCCACGAGTTCAAGCTAATCAAATCGAAGTTTGTTTTAGGATACAGCGTAGTGTAAAGCTACACAATACAATGAAAAGCCTACTCACAGTAAAGCTCTCCTCTCAGACAGTGCAGTGATCTTAAGCTATTTGTATTTACATTAGACTATAGTCTACCAATAGCTACTGTATACCACGTAGTCGTAGGCCTATTAGACTATAGTCTACCAATAGCTACTGTATACTACGTAGTCGTAGGCCTATTAGACTATAGCCTACCAATAGCTACTGTATACCACGTAGTCGTAGGCCCTATTAGACTATAGCCTACCAATAGCTACTGTATACCACGTAGTCGTAGGCCTATTAGACTATAGTCTACCAATATCTACTGTATACCACGTAGTCGTAGGCCTATTAGACTATAGTCTACCAATAGCTACTGTATACTACGTAGTCGTAGGCCCTATTAGACTATAGTCTACCAATAGCTATACCACGTAGTCGTAGGCCTATTAGACTATAGTCTACCAATAGCTACTGTATACCACGTAGTCGTAGGCCTATTAGACTATAGTCTACCAATAGCTACTGTATACTACGTAGTCGTAGGCCTATTAGACTATAGTCTACCAATATCTACTGTATACCACGTAGTCGTAGGCCTATTAGACTATAGTCTACCAATAGCTACTGTATACTACGTAGTCGTAGGCCTATTAGACTATAGTCTACCAATACCTATACCACGTAGTCGTAGGCCTATTAGACTATAGTCTACCAATAGCTACTGTATACCATGTAGTCGTAGGCCTATTAGACTATAGTCTACCAATAGCTACTGTATACCATGTAGTCGTAGGCCTATTAGACTATAGTCTACCAATAGCTACTGTATACCACGTAGTCGTAGGCCTATTAGACTATAGTCTACCAATACCTATACCACGTAGTCGTAGGCCTATTAGACTATAGTCTACCAATAGCTACTGTATACCATGTAGTCGTAGGCCTATTAGACTATAGTCTACCAATAGCTACTGTATACCACGTAGTCGTAGGCCTATTAGACTATAGTCTACCAATAGCTACTGTATACCACGTAGTCGAAGGCCCTATTAGACTATAGTCTACCAATAGCTACTGTATACCACGTAGTCGTAGGCCTATTAGACTATAGTCTACCAATAGCTACTGTATACCACGTAGTCATAGGCCTATTAGACTATAGTCTACCAATAGCTACTGTATACCACGTAGTCATAGGCCTATTAGACTATAGTCTACCAATAGCTACTGTATACCACGTAGTCGTAGGCCTATTAGACTATAGTCTACCAATAGCTACTGTATACCACGTAGTCATAGGCCTATTAGACTATAGTCTACCAATTGCTACTGTATACCATGTAGTCGTAGGCCCTATTAGACTATAGTCTACCAATAGCTACTGTATACCACGTAGTCATAGGCCTATTAGACTATAGTCTACCAATAGCTACTGTATACCACGTAGTCGTAGGCCTATTAGACTATAGTCTACCAATAGCTACTGTATACTACGTAGTCGTAGGCCTATTAGACTATAGCCTACCAATAGCTACTGTATACCACGTAGTCGTAGGTCCTATTAGACTATAGTCTACCAATAGCTACTGTATACCACGTAGTCGTAGGCCTATTAGACTATAGTCTACCAATAGCTACTGTATACCACGTAGTCGTAGGCCCTATTAGACTATACTTTCAATTATTGTTGTTTGTTCCTGAACTGGCGGCATGGCAGAGCTATCCTTCAGCTATCCTTCAGCTATCCTTTAGCTATCCTTTAGCTATCCTTCAGCTATCCTTCCGCACCACAAGTTGGTTCAACTTCTTTAACATCATTGTCCGATCCTGGGGCTGTCCTTTCAACACCACGAAGGGCGCTCCAATCGCTTAAAATAACCCTCATCAAGATCTGTTGCCTAACATACCTACTCATCACTTATCATTATTATTACAAATAGAAGATGATCACTTTTCACAATGGTGCTGGTTTAGTAAAGTTAGATGAATCAATGGTCTACCAAGATCACATAGATGAATTAGTATTTTACATAACAGAACCGAACATAATAGCATATCATAGTAGGCCTATAACGTTACTGTTACACCAAAAACACCTCATTTCTAACGACATTTTAGGATGGTTAGCTGAAGCTGAACAGTCAAAAAAGGTTTTTAATGTGCCAAAAACTCAACAGAGCAGGCAGGATATATGCCTTGGTTGAGACAAAATACAAGAAAGGCTAATAGTTTGTTAACATCGTTTGCTCTAATTCGCTCACGAAACAGTCATTTAATAAGCTCTAAATGCGTATTACCATGAAACCGACTGAGATGAAATGATTGGCAGGCAGATGATGCAGTTTGGACGTTTCACCGGTAAAATATGAATCATTATCATTGACGATTGACAGCGATGAAGACCTATTTTGAAATGAGGTATGCCTAACTCGGCGAGGAAGGGTATTAACATTAGAACGGTGCCTTTACTGTACATTGTCTTTGGGAAAACCCCACGCTGCCTGTTCTTGGTAAACTGATAGAGAGAATTGGGAGCAAATACAATGCTATTTTTCACAGAAGAAGTTAACTGCTGACTTTCAGCATGCATACAGAGAAGGGCACTCAACTTGAACTGCACTGTCTCAGATGACAGATGATTGGTTAAAATAAATGGATAATAAGAATTTTTATTTTTTTTAAATTGTAAAGCGGTTATCCCACTGGCTATCATAAGGTGAATGCACCAATTTGTAAGTTGCTCTGGATAAGAGCTTCTGCTAAATGACGTAAATGTAAGACGATAGATGGAGCTGTATTGTTAGATTTCAGTGCAGCCTTTGATGTTATTGATCATAAATTGTTATTGAAGAAAATCACTTGCTATGGCTTTACATCACCTGCCATCAGATGGTTGGAGAGTTATTTATCCAATAGAACCCAGAACCTGTTAATCAGTTATTGACTATTTCTAGAGATTTTATTAAATATTTGATTTCAAGTAAAAAATATATTGCATTTGGGGACAGAATTTAAAAAATCGTTGATGCGTATTTAAAATTTACCAGAGAGAATGAAGAAATGAACAACTAATTCAGTAGTTCTGTTTTCATTTGAATAATAACATATTACATCTTTCATTGTAAATACATGGGTCTTATTAATGAAATTAAAACATTTAATGACTTCACTTTCTCAAAATGATGTCACAGAGTCACACTCATAAAAAAATGTGTATAATAGTTTCCCCTTTATCACAAAAAAAGGCATATGTCCTCTAAGTCCATTAATTTAGAGAAGTTATTACAAAGGTACATTTTGTGCAAGATTTAAAAGTGAATTTATTTTACTTTATTTTATATACAACATTTGTGAGGGCGCAACCAAGCTTTCTTCCATAAAATGTCAGTAATATGTGCGTTCCAGAAGAGCTTCCCTTTAGTAGAGATCTTGATCTTGGAGTGATAAAAGTTCCCTTAAGAATTGAGTATTATTACATTCCTTATCCAGCAGGGGGCAACATTCTAACATAAGTTGCGCATCTATCTTGACGTTTTCTCCAAAACACAAAATGAGATTTCATTAATTGAGTAACGCCTGAAGGTACTGCTTTGCATATATAATTTACATTCTTTATAATGTATTGGGAAGTTATATGTTTTCTAAGAACTTTGTATAAGAGAGTATATTCCCTTCTGTATCAAATAAATCAAGCACAAATATAATATTTCTATCAAACCACTTAGGGAAGAATAAAGACTTTGTTGTTCCACAGAAGTGTTTTGTGTCGGGAGAAGTTGTGGACATAACACAGTTTCCAGGCTAAAAGGGTTTTGTTGGTGAAATGTGGGTCATTTTGCTGGAGAATAGTTGCACTTCCACAAACATTTCTTACAAATATGACAAGGAATGAAGTACCATATAGATTCAGAGCTAAGCATGCATCTTTTTATCGAGTTTACTTTAACCTCAAACGGAATCGGTGTCCCGGTTGAGCTAAAGTGCTCTAATGTGATTAGCATGACTGTTGTAAGTAACAGCAAACTTTCCAGGACATAGACATGTCTTATATGGGCAGAAAGCTTACATTCTTGTTAATCTAACTGCACTGTCCAATTTACAGTAGCTATTACAGTGAATAAATACCATGCTATTGTTTGAGGAGAGTGCACAACAACAACAAAACGTATCACGGCAACTGGTTTGATACATTCACCTCTGAAGGTAAATAATGTACTTACATTCAGTTATCTTGCTCTGATTTGTCATCCTAAGGGTCCCAGAGATTAAATGTAGCATAGTTTTGTTTGATAAAAATCCATTTTTATATTCAAATGTAGGAACTTGTTTCTACAGTTTGAACCCCTGCTGTCTCTGGCTCCACACCAACCCCGCCCGGCCATCTAGATGTGTGAAAGTTAGTGTATAAGCTAATGATCCATCATGTATGACATTCCTGGGAGTGTGTAAACTTACATTTTGTATTACCATATCATGTTTGTATGTTCTCTATAGTGATGTACTTGAAAATGTATCAATTGACCAATTTGGCACATTTGGGCAGACTTGATACAAAATAGTCCAGTATTGCAATGCTTCACTGGATCAATCTGAAACTTTGCACCAAAACTGCAACATTATATTGTGGCCTTTCTCTTGCATTTCAAAGATGATGAAAAAGAACACACAAAAAAAACTATTAAAAAAAATTTGTATGATCTTTTACCAGATCTAATGTGTTATATTCTCTTACATTAATTTCACAGCTGGTAGAGCATGGCGCTTGTAACGCCAAGGTAGTGGGTTCGATCCCCGGGACCACCCATACACAAAAATGTATGCACGCATGACTGTAAGTCGCTTTGGATAAAAGCGTCTGCTAAATGGCATATTATTTATTTATTATTTAAGTGGTATCAATATTATGCAGCTCCTTGCTTCAGGTCCTGAGCTACAGGCAGTTAGATTTGGGTATGTCATTTTAGGCGAAAATTGAAAAAAAGGGTCAGATCCTTAAGAGGTTAAAGGTATTGTTGATATCAATTAAATCTAGTACTTCCAAGCCCACCATCAGTTCTTTGGTTTGATATTACAGACTTCTTAAGTTTGTGTTGTTTTATTTTTCCATATAAAGTTTAGGAAAGTTTTGTTGATATCCTCGCTGGTTTAATCAGCTACAAATAGGGATTGAGCAGGGTAGACAAAACGTGACAGACCCTCTGCTTTGGACAATAAAACCCTTCCAATGATAGAGAGGTCAGAGGTCAGGCTGGAGCCTGGGTTATTAAAGATGGATTTAGTTTTCTTTCATCTCTGAGAGAAATTGAGATGTTAACGGACAATATGGTTTTTCGCCATGTGCACCCCTAAATATTTCACATTATCTTTCACTGGAATATTCTCAATAGATTGGTCATTTGAGTTATGTAGGGACAATATTTCACATTTATTTAAGTTAACAAGCTGAAGAGAATGATTTGATAATATTAAGTGCAATAGCAACTTGATCCTTGTCTTTTAGAAACAGAGTTGCATCGTCTGCTAACTGAGATATTTTGTATTTATTTTCCAAATATTGAAATACCTTTTAATTCAGAGTTGTTTAAAGAGCTAATAGATAGTAATTCTACAACTAAAAGGAATAAGAAAGCTGAAATAGGGCAACCCCGGCGTACCCTATGGTAAATATTAAATATTTTAGATGTGTTACGATGAATCATAATATAACTATTATAAAACATATCGATAACAGAGACAGAGCCAGTCCCGAAACCAAAAGTGTACAACGAATGTATTAGGAACTTGTGTTCTATTGTATCAAATGCTTTACAGAAAACGAGGAATTAAATAATAGCCTCTGAGTCAATTGAATAATCAATCAAATCTAAAACTAACCTAATGTTACAGCTGATTTGGCGACCTTTTCATGAAACCAGTTTGCGTTTCATTACAAAGGTGGTTTAGGCCCATTTTAAGTCTATTAGCATATGCTAAAGTTATCGATTTGTAATCTGTATTTAATAATGTAATAGGTCTCCAATGATCTATGAAAACAGGATCTTTATCAGGTTTTGGTATTAAGGAGATAACCCCTTGTTTCATGGTAGTAATCATCTCACCATTAGCTAAGGCATTCTCGGAATATGTAGAATACTGGTTCCTCTAAATGTTCCCAAAAGTGTAAATTCAATTCCTCAGAAAGGTGCTTCTTCATAGATTTAAGAGCATCTCTAATCTCTACTATAGAATACTCATCTTCACATGTGGACTTGAACTCATCAGAAATAATTGCAACATGACCATGGACATGTTTGATAAAAAGTTCACATTCAATCCCATAGAAACGAGATTTTATATAGATTTGCCCCTGAGGGCGAGGAGCGGGCCGGTCCGGACGGCGTAGATGGAAATCCCAGACGATGTTGGGGTCCATGATGTCGGCCACCGGGACCCAACAGCACTCCTCAGGACCGTACCCCTCCCAGTCCACCAGGTACTGGAGCCAACCCCCACGACGTCGGGAGTTCAGGAGGGTTGTTGCAGGGGACGGCATCAGCCAGGGGACCAGGAACCACTGGCCTGAGGAGGGAAACATGAAAAGAAGGTGAGATCCGGTAGTTGGTGGGGAGTTGTAGACAAGATAAGTTATCTCATTGACCCTCCGGAGGACCTTGAAGGGGCCCATAAACCGGGGGCTCAGCTTCCGGCAGGGCAGGCGGAGCAGGAGGTTCCTGGTAGAGAGCCAGGATGGAACACGGGAGCCTCACTGCAGTGGCGGTCTGCCTGATCATTCCGACGGTGGACGGAACCACTTGTCCACTGGAAGAAAAAGGGCCACCTTGCTTGGCGCGGGTTCAGCTTCCTCACCGTCCGTATGTACTCCAGGTTCTGATGGTCGGTGAGGATGAGGAATGGTTCCTTGGCGCCCTCCAGCCAGTGTCTCCACTCATCTAATACCAACTTCACCGCCAGGAGCTCCCGGTCACCGATGTCATAGTTCCTCTCTGCAGGAGACGGTTTCTTTGAGGAGTATGCACATGGATACAATTTCTGTGGGAGGCAGAGGATGACTTTGTGTACTGGTGCAGTGATGATGAGGAAGGGAAGGCTCTCCTGGTGCATGGATCCCACGGTGAAGGTGAGTGGTGCTGTGACATGTGTGATAATACCGGATCCCACTAGTCAATTATCCAGGGAGTGGACCGGAAGAGGAGAGGAGAGCGGGTACGAGGAGATATTCATGGAGGAGACGATGGCCTGGTCGATGAAATTCCCCGCGGCACCCGGAATCCACTAGAGCTGTAGAAACAACAACACATGAGGGAAACTATGACGATGGAGTTCTAGGGAAACTATGACGATGGAGTTCTAGGGAAACTATGACGATGGAGTTCTAGGGAAACTATGACGATGGAGTTCTAGGGAAACTATGACGATGGAGTTCTAGGGAAACTATGACGATGGAGTTCTTACGCCTTTCCCGGGAGATGGATGTTCGCAGGGCTCCGCCCCTCTGCTCTCATGGATCCCGGGCTGAAGCTGATGCCCCTTCCTGGCCACAAGAGGCGCTGTCTCCGGCGACGCCACTCTGCCGCGGGGGAGGTGTGTGGACCCTATCTCCATGGGTTCTGCCTCAGGACGGCCAAAGGAGGGAGCCGAGTGGCGAGGTGGGCAACGGAGCTCCCGAAAGAAGGTTATCCAGACGGATGGCCATCGCGATGAGTGGTTGTCATCCCGACATGCCAATTCCGTCTGGACCTCTTCGAGCAGTCCTTTTCCCGGAATAGGGTGCGGAGCGCCGGCTCATTTCATCTGCTGGAGGCTGCCACAGTCCGAAAGGTGAGGGCGTACTCCACAGCGGTCTGGGCACCCTGATTGGGTTGGAGAAGTCGCTCACCTCCCTCTCTGTCCTCCGGGTGGATGGATGGTGGATCCGGTGGATGGATGGTCCAGTATGAAAAAATTAAATAAATGTATGCACTCACTAACTGTAAGTCGCTCTGGATAAGAGCGTCTTGCTAAAATGACTAAAATGTAAATGGTCGAAGACCTCCCTGAACAGAGCCATGAACCTCTCGTAGGAACACAGCGCCTCCTCTCCTCCTCTCCCAGACGGCCGTAGCCCACTCCAACGCCCGTCCGGTCAGCAGGGAAACGACCGTGGCAACCTCTCGGACCTCTCGGTTGGGTCGGGGCTCCCGTCTGATAGGCGAAATAGAAGGAGCACTGGAGTAGGGAGCCACGGCACTTCGATGGTGTACCGTCATACTTCTCCGGGAAGGGACAATCGGGCATCGCTGACCTGGGCGGACTGCTGGTTAGGCTGGGGGTTAAATAAAGGGAGAGTAATCAAGGAAATAATGATGTCCAGGTGTGCGTAATGATGGTTGCCAGGGCCGGTTGTTAGTAGACCGGAGACGTCGAACGCTGGAGTAGGGCAGCGGGAGTAGATGTGACACTTAGGGTCTTTACAAGGTATTGTCAATATTTAAGGTAGGAAGAGATTTTCTCTTATAGTTATTTTTTTCAAGAGCAAAACAATAGCTTGTGTTTTTCTCACCCTCCTCAACCCATCTTGCTCTAGAGCTAATAAAGGCCCCTTTAGCTAAATCAATGTACATTTGATCTAGTTCTATTCCAGATGTATTCAAGTCGGTTTCTTCCTCTGCTGAAAGGGTATCCTTTTCTAAAAGAACATTCAATGTATTCATAAAGCTCATCTTCTTTCAAACATGTTTGCTTCTTTACTGCGTGTAATGGCAATAGATCTTATTTTGAATTTAAATATTTCCCAGTTACTTCCATGCTTTGGTTCTAACTCATTTGAATTAGTCCTTTATGCTCTTGTTAAAGGCCGGATGACTTAGCAGTGAATTATTACGTTTCCTGTGTCCTCGAATGCCACTGAATTTTTCAGAACATTCTAACTTCAAAAATATAATTTTATGATCAGTCAAAGGAGCCTGTTTATAACTTACTTCTGTGAAAGTGGGGGAGAAATTAGAAACATCTATTCTGGATCTGACCATCATTAACCTATTACACTAAATGTATATTAAAGAAACGCCACGTATCAACCACTGTCAGTTTGTATTAAAGAAACACCACGTATCGATCACTCTCAGTTTACTGCTAAATGAGGTGATGATGTCACTATTCTGAGATCTCTGTCACTGTGTCAGTGTAAGGCGGTAGACGAAGTCAGGCGCAGGACACAGAACTGAAAGAAAACGTATCTTTACTGAAACACGTAAAGAAACAAGAAGCCTCCACGCAGGGAGGAATAAACCCGCTCACCAACGACATCCGAGAACAAACAACAAACACGCACAGAACACAATGGGAGCCACAGGGTTAAATAGGGGTGGAGTAATTACAAGATGGGCAACAGGTGTGAAACAATCTGACAACAACAGGTAGAACATAGAACATAGAACACAGATCGGCAGCAGCTAGTACTCCGGTGACGACGAACGCCGAAACCTGCCCGAGCAAGGAGGAGGGGCAGCCTCGGCAGAATCCGTGACAGTACCCCCCCCCCCCCCGACGCGCGGCTCCAGCCGTGCGTCGACACCGGCCCCGGGGACGGCCAGGAGGACGCGGCGCGGGGCGAGTGGGATGATTGCGGTGGAAATCCCTCAACATGGAGGGATCGAGGATGTCCCTCCTAGGGACCCAGCACCGTTCCTCCGGACCGTACCCCTCCCACTCCACGAGATACTGCAGGCCCCCCACCCGACGCCTCGAATCCAATATGGAACGAACCGAGTACGCCGGTGCCCCCTCGATGTCAAGCGGGGGCGGAGGAACCTCCCGTATCTCAGACTCCTGGAGTGGACCAGCTACCACCGGCCTGAGGAGAGACACATGGAACGAGGGATTAATACGATAATTAGTAGGAAGTTGTAACCTATAACATACCTCGTTCAATCTCCTCAGGACTTTGAATGGCCCCACAAACCGCCGACCCAGCTTCCGGCAGGGCAGGCGAAGGGGCAGGTTTCGGGTCGAGAGCCAGACCCGGTCCCCCGGTGCATACACCGGGGCCTCACTGCGGTGGCGGTCGGCGCTCGCCTTTTGCCGCCTGATGGCCCGCTGCAGACGTACATGCGCAGCGTTCCAGGTCTCCTTTTTTTTTTTTTTTTCCCAGTCCGAAACCACTCGTCCACCGCAGGTGCCTCGATCTGGCTCTGATGCCAAGGTGCCAGGACCGGCTGATAACCTAATACACATTGGAATGGAGAAAGGTTAGTGGAGGAGTGGCGGATGGAGTTCTGGGCTATCTCTGCCCAGGGGAGGAAAACCGACCACTCCCCCCGCTGGTCCTGGCAATACGACCTCAGAAACCTACCCACCTCCTGGTTGACTCTCTCCACCTGCCCGTTACTCTCGGGGTGAAACCTACCCACCTCCTGGTTGACTCTCTCCACCTGCCCGTTACTCTCGGGGTGAAACCTACCCACCTCCTGGTTGACTCTCTCCACCTGCCCGTTACTCTCGGGGTGAAACCTACCCACCTCCTGGTTGACTCTCTCCACCTGCCCGTTACTCTCGGGGTGAAACCTACCCACCTCCTGGTTGACTCTCTCCACCTGCCCGTTACTCTCGGGGTGAAACCTACCCACCTCCTGGTTGACTCTCTCCACATGCCCGTTACTCTCGGGGTGAAACCTACCCACCTCCTGGTTGACTCTCTCCACCTGCCCGTTACTCTCGGGGTGAAACCTACCCACCTCCTGGTTGACTCTCTCCACATGCCCGTTACTCTCGGGGTGAAACCTACCCACCTCCTGGTTGACTCTCTCCACCTGCCCGTTACTCTCGGGGTGAAACCTACCCACCTCCTGGTTGACTCTCTCCACCTGCCCGTTACTCTCGGGGTGAAACCTACCCACCTCCTGGTTGACTCTCTCCACATGCCCGTTACTCTCGGGGTGAAACCTACCCACCTCCTGGTTGACTCTCTCCACCTGCCCGTTACTCTCGGGGTGAAACCTACCCACCTCCTGGTTGACTCTCTCCACCTGCCCGTTACTCTCGGGGTGAAACCTACCCACCTCCTGGTTGACTCTCTCCACCTGCCCGTTACTCTCGGGGTGAAACCTACCCACCTCCTGGTTGACTCTCTCCACCTGCCCGTTACTCTCGGGGTGAAATCCAGAGGTCAGACTGACCGAGACTCCCAGACGTTCCATAAACGCCCTCCAAACCCTAGAGGTGAACTGGGAACCCCGATCAGACACTATATCCTCAGGTACCCCGTAGTGCCGGAAGACGTGTGTAAATAGGGTAGGGCCGTAGGGAGGCCGGGCAGCGGAATGAGGCGGCAGGACTTAGAAAACCGATCCACAACGACCAGGATCGTGGTGTTCCCTTGTGAGGGGGGAAGATCCGTCACGTAGAGAGCGACGAGGCAAAGGGAACAGCACATAAGTCTGATAACACAGCAGACTGCCAACATACAGTGAATTGAGAAATCAGGTCACTAAACTAAACAAAAAGAAGAAGAAACTATACCACGGAACAGAGATAAATGATATAAAGAATGATAGTTAAAAAGCTCTGGAGTAACTTAAAAAAAAACACAAAGATAACTCGGCTCCATCCTTCATTGAGGCAGGTGGCTTGTTCATAACAAAACCCTTTGATACTGCCGACTACTTTAATAACTTTTTTTGGTTGACAAGATTAGCAAATTTAGGTACGACATGCAAACAACAAACGCTGAGCCTTCATAGTCATGCATAATGGACCAAATAATGAAAGACTAGCACTGACTGTAGTTTTGAGTTCCACAAAGTGGGTGTGGAAGAGGGGAAAGAATTGTTGCTATCTATAAATGAGGACAAACCACCTGGTACCGACAACCTGGAGGGTAAATTACTGAGGTTGGTAGAGGAATACATTGTGACTCCTGTTTGCCACATCTTCAATTGAAGCCTAGAAGACGGTGTGTGCCCTCAGACATGGAGGGAGACAAAGGTCATTCAGCTACCCAAGAATAGCAGAGCACCCTTTAATGGTTCAAACATTAAAGGGTGCTCTGTTACAAGTGCTTAGCAAACTTTTGGAGAAAAAAATTGTGTTTGATCAAATACAAAGTTATTTGTATTTGTAAAAAATAAAAAATAAAAATAAAAACATTGTAAAGTGGTTGTCCCACTGGCTATAAGGTGAATGCACCAATTTGTAAGTCGCTCTGGATAAGAGCGTCTGCTAAATGACGTAAATGTAAATGTAAATGTAAATTTTACAGAAAACAAATTAACAACAGACTTTTAGCACGCTTATAGGGAAGGGCACGCAACATGCTCGGCACTGACACAAATGACTGATGATTGGCTGAAAGAACACGACAGTAAGAAGATTGTGGGAGCTGTTCTGTTAGACTTCAGTGCAGCTTTTGATGTAATTGATCCTAACCTATTGCTGAAAAAACGTAGGTGTCATGGATTTGCATCCTTATTATGGATTAAGAGTTACCTATCTAATAGAACAGAGGGTTTATAGAGAGTTACCTATCTAATAGAACACAGAGGGTTTTCGTTAATGGAAGCCTCTCTCATGCAAATTCAGTTGAGTGTGGTTTACCGTTGTTTTTAGTCATGACCTTCCACTGACCTTGAATAAAGCCTGTGTGTCCATGTACGCTGATCACTCAACAGTATACACGTCGGCTGCAACAGTAAAATAAATAACTGACACCCTTAACATAGAGCTCCAGTCAGTTTTAGGATGGGTAACTAGCATTAGGCTGGTGCTAAATATCTCAAAAACTCAAAGAATAATTTTAGGGTCAAATCACTCGCTCAACGCTCAACCTCGTTTAGATCTATTGTTGAATAATGTGGCTATTGAGCAAGTTGAGGAGACTAAACTGCTGGGTGTAACCCTAGATAGCAAGCTGTCATGGTCAAAACATATAGACTCAATGGTTGTTAAAAGGGAAGAGGTCTGTCCATGATAGGACGTTGCTCTGCCTTCTTGACATCTCAGTCGACCAGACAGGTCCTACAGGCCCTAGTTTTGTCGCACCTGGACTACTTCCCAGCTGTGTGGTCGTGTGCAGCAAAGAAGGAGACAGGTAAAAATGCAGTTGGTCCAGAACAAAGCAGCAAGTGTCAGTAACACGCATGTCAGTCTCTCCTGGCTCAAAGTTGAGGAGAGATTGACTGCATCACTATTGGTCTTCGTGCGAGGTGTTGATGTGTTGAAGGTACCGAACTGTCTGTTCAAGCTGTTGGCACATAGTTCGGACACTCATCGGTACAACACAAGACCTGCAACCAGAGGTCTCTTCACAGTCCCCAGGTCCTGGGAAACACAAAGTATTAAATAGAGCCATGACTACATGGAACTCTGCCACCCCAGGTAACTCAAGCTAACAATAAAACCAGTTTAAAAAAACTGATAGAAGAACACATTTACATTTTAGCAGACGCTCTTATCCAGAGCGATTTACAGTTAGTGAGTGCATACATTTTTATTTCTTTGTGTGAGGTGTTGATGTGTTGAAGGTGCTGTAGTATCTGTATGAGGTATTGATGTGTTGAAGGTACTGTAGTATCTGTGTGAGGTATTGATGTGTTGAAGGTACTGTAGTATCTGTGTGAGGTATTGATGTGTTGAAGGTACTGTAGTATCTGTGTGAGGTGTTGATGTGTTGAAGGTACTGTAGTATCTGTGTGAGGTATTGATGTGTTGAAGGTACTGTAGTATCTGTGTGAGGTATTGATGTGTTGAAGGTACTGTAGTATCTGTGTGAGGTGTTGATGTGTTGAAGGTACTGTAGTATCTGTGTGAGGTATTGATGTGTTGAAGGTACTGTAGTATCTGTGTGAGGTGTTGATGTGTTGAAGGTGCTGTAGTATCTGTGTGAGGTATTGATGTGTTGAAGGTACTGTAGTATCTGTGTGAGGTATTGATGTGTTGAAGGTACTGTAGTATCTGTGTGAGGTATTGATGTGTTGAAGGTACTGTAGTATCTGTGTGAGGTATTGATGTGTTGAAGGTACTGTAGTATCTGTGTGAGGTATTGATGTGTTGAAGGTACTGTAGTATCTGTGTGAGGTATTGATGTGTTGAAGGTACTGTAGTATCTGTGTGAGGTATTGATGTGTTGAAGGTACTGTAGTATCTGTGTGAGGTATTGATGTGTCGAAGGTACTGTAGTATCTGTGTGAGGTATTGATGTGTTGAAGGTACTGTAGTATCTGTGTGAGGTATTGATGTGTTGAAGGTACTGTAGTATCTGTGTGAGGTATTGATGTGTTGAAGGTACTGTAGTATCTGTGTGAGGTATTGATGTGTTGAAGGTACTGTAGTGTCTGTGTGAGGTGTTGATGTGTTGAAGGTACTGTAGTATCTGTGTGAGGTGTTGATGTGTTGAAGGTACTGTAGTATCTGTGTGAGGTGTTGATGTGTCGAAGGTACTGTAGTATCTGTGTGAGGTATTGATGTGTTGAAGGTACTGTAGTATCTGTGTGAGGTATTGATGTGTTGAAGGTACTGTAGTATCTGTGTGAGGTATTGATGTGTTGAAGGTACTGTAGTATCTGTGTGAGGTATTGATGTGTTGAAGGTACTGTAGTATCTGTGTGAGGTATTGATGTGTTGAAGGTACTGTAGTATCTGTATGAGGTATTGATGTGTTGAAGGTACTGTAGTATCTGTGTGAGGTATTGATGTGTTGAAGGTACTGTAGTATCTGTGTGAGGTATTGATGTGTTGAAGGTACTGTAGTATCTGTGTGAGGTATTGATGTGTCGAAGGTACTGTAGTATCTGTGTGAGGTATTGATGTGTTGAAGGTACTGAGGTATTGATGTGTTGAAGGTACTGTAGTATCTGTGTGAGGTATTGATGTGTTGAAGGTACTGTAGTATCTGTATGAGGTATTGATGTGTTGAAGGTACTGTAGTATCTGTGTGAGGTATTGATGTGTCGAAGGTACTGTAGTATCTGTGTGAGGTATTGATGTGTTGAAGGTACTGTAGTATCTGTGTGAGGTGTTGATGTGTTGAAGGTACTGTAGTATCTGTATGAGGTATTGATGTGTTGAAGGTACTGTACTATCTGTGTGAGGTGTTGATGTGTTGAAGGTACTGTAGTATCTGTGTGAGGTGTTGATGTGTTGAAGGTACTGTAGTATCTGTGTGAGGTGTTGATGTGTTGAAGGTACTGTAGTATCTGTGTGAGGTATTGATGTGTTGAAGGTACTGTAGTATCTGTATGAGGTATTGATGTGTTGAAGGTACTGTAGTATCTGTGTGAGGTATTGATGTGTTGAAGGTACTGTAGTATCTGTGTGAGGTATTGATGTGTTGAAGGTACTGTAGTATCTGTGTGAGGTATTGATGTGTTGAAGGTACTGTAGTATCTGTGTGAGGTATTGATGTGTTGAAGGTACTGTAGTATCTGTGTGAGGTATTGATGTGTTGAAGGTACTGTAGTATCTGTGTGAGGTATTGATGTGTTGAAGGTACTGTAGTATCTGTATGAGGTATTGATGTGTTGAAGGTACTGTAGTATCTGTATGAGGTATTGATGTGTTGAAGGTACTGTAGTATCTGTGTGAGGTGTTGATGTGTTGAAGGTACTGTAGTATCTGTGTGAGGTATTGATGTGTTGAAGGTACTGTAGTATCTGTGTGAGGTATTGATGTGTTGAAGGTACTGTAGTATCTGTGTGAGGTATTGATGTGTTGAAGGTACTGTAGTATCTGTGTGAGGTATTGATGTGTTGAAGGTACTGTAGTATCTGTGTGAGGTGTTGATGTGTTGAAGGTACTGTAGTATCTGTGTGAGGTATTGATGTGTTGAAGGTACTGTAGTATCTGTGTGAGGTGTTGATGTGTTGAAGGTACTGTAGTATCTGTGTGCGGTATTGATGTGTTGAAGGTACTGTAGTATCTGTGTGAGGTATTGATGTGTTGAAGGTACTGTAGTATCTGTGTGAGGTATTGATGTGTTGAAGGTACTGTAGTATCTGTGTGAGGTATTGATGTGTTGAAGGTACTGTAGTATCTGTGTGAGGTATTGATGTGTTGAAGGTACTGTAGTATCTGTATGAGGTATTGATGTGTTGAAGATACTGTAGTATCTGTGTGAGGTATTGATGTGTTGAAGATACTGTAGTATCTGTATGAGGTATTGATGTGTTGAAGGTACTGTAGTATCTGTGTGAGGTATTGATGTGTCGAAGGTACTGTAGTATCTGTATGAGGTATTGATGTGTTGAAGGTACTGTAGTATCTGTATGAGGTATTGATGTGTTGAAGGTACTGTAGTATCTGAAACTTCTACCACTATGGCTGAGGTTTGTATATTGTTGGTTAGATGAACTTTGCTCTGCTTTGCTGAAACATCTTGAAAGTATTACTATAGGGGCCCCCCTAAAACAGAGGACATTGGGATATGTATAAGGCCAGAGATTGGTTTATTCAAGTCACGCCATCTTATGTTACATGAAGCATAGGATATATATACCATGTTTTAACAAAGGGACGGGGAGAGTGATCATATTTTGAGATTGGGTTTTTTGCTCTCCAGATTCTGCAGAAATCTGTAAAATGATGCTGAAATCTCTGATATAATAAACGTTTATAATCAAGTGCTGTGTCAGCGGATTCCTTGTCAACACAGCAACACAGCATCGTTATTCGACACCACAGTACCAAGCTGTCTGTTTAAGCTGTTGGCACATAGTTCGGACGCTCATCGGTACAACACAAGACCTGCAACCAGAGTTCTCTTCACAGTCCCCAGGTCCAGAACAGAGGCTGGGAAACACAAAGTATTAAATAGAGCCACGACTACATGGAACTCTCTGCCACCCCAATAAAACCAGTTAAAACCAGATAAAATAACACCTTACTTCCCAAAGGGGACTGTGAAGAGACACAGCCATTTTATATAGTGTGTATTGTAATTTGCGCTGTACTATGTATTAGACCTAGATAGTGTGCATATGTACTGATATGTAGGCTATGTGTGACGTTTTAAATGTATGTATTTCAGTCCTTGACTAATAATGTTCTGTACTATGTACTATGTACTATGTTTAATGTGGACCCCAGGAAGAGTAGCTGATGCGTTTGTATCGGCAAATCGGGACCCTAATAAATACCAAATACAAAGTTCCAATGTGACCGTTCTTGTTATTCTCGCGATATCTGTCAGCGAGAGAATACCAAATACCAAGTTACAATGTGACCGTTCTTGTTATTCTCGCGATATCTGTCAGCGAGAGAATACCAAATACCAAGTTACAATGTGACCGTTCTTGTTATTCTCGCGATATCTGTCAGCGAGAGTACACGGAGTAAATAGTCTCCATTTATTTGCAATGAGGGGAGGCCTGCACTGCATGAACATTCAAACTAGCTGAGGGAATAGTTTCTCGTCAACAAATTGTCTTCCCCTTTGTATTGCTAGAATTTTAAAAAGCAAGAAACACACAAGACAATATAGCTAGCTACAGCAAGTCGTTGGGCCTTTGCGTTGAAGAGAACCGTTATAAACAGCTAGCCAGGCAGGTTTGAGAGAAGGCGCTAGCTAACAGCTAATGTTAGCTTGCTGACTTCTTGTCTTGGACACACTGTATCTTGTCATTTCGGAGCTGAGCCATTTCCGTAGGAGAATTAAACTCTGGCTACTGAGTGGAAGAGACGTTGACTGGTGTCTGAAGATGATCATAGAAAACCTAGATGCCTTGAAAACGTGGCTTTTCAAAACCCTCGAACCAATGTAAGTAGCTACATAACGTTAGCTAGATGACTAACGTTAGCAACATTAGCTTGCCAGCACCAGATGCAACGACATGACTGAAGACATGGCTAGCATCGTTGGATGCTAACTGGCTAGCTAGTTAATGTTTCTATCATTGTGGCTAGATATTTAAAACAAAAATAGGAGTTTATAGTTGAGAAATGGTCTGTTATCTTGTAATCGATTGGTCTTCTCGGTATGGTAAGAATATATCCTAACTAATTGTGTTATTGTATAGCTAGGGTTGTCTGGCTAACTCTGTATTTGTGCCAACACTTTTCCTCTCTAGTTGTGATGCGGACCCTTCTGCCCTCGCTAACTACGTCGTTGCCTTGGTGAAGAAAGATAAAAGTGAGACGGAGCTCAAAGCCCTGTGCATCGACCAGTTGGATGTATTTCTACAGAAAGGTAGGCTTACTTCAAACAAATGTATAGTCGCGACCTTAATATGCAATGTGTCAGTGTCAGCCCAATACTATACGATACGCTCACACCTCGTCTTCCTCCCCTCGTCTTCCTCTCCTGTCTTCTCCGCCAGAGACGCAGACCTTTGTTGATAGACTGTTCGAAGCTGTGAACGCCAAAAGCTACCTACCTCAGCAAGACCATCAGCCAGGCTCCGCGGTCAAAGCAGAGGCGACCAGGACGGACAAGGACGACCAGAGGAAAGATGAGGTGACTGGCTGAGTCATGTCCAAAGGCGGCAACACTTAGAGGGCATGTTTACTCTGTGTCTGGGAGGGGAAACCGACCCGTCTTCTCTTCAACAGTGATGCTACAGGAAACACACCTGCGGTAGAGTCTAGTGCCTCTGCATAGCTGGCATTGGAAAGTTCACACTCCACAGTCCTAACAGTAGAGATCTATTGTCCAATAGTATTCTTTGTAAACATGAAGTGGGATGTTTTGTAAATGGTAAACAGGATGAGATCAATGCAATTCATCTACTGGTACTTTGAGTATCTCATTCCAACCTTGGGTGTGTTTTCCAGCCAAGTCGTGAGGAGGACCGGGGCAAGAAGTTCTCCAGGAGAGTGAACTACAGTCCCCCGTCCAGCTCCCCGTACAGCAGAGACAGCAGGTCAGTGTCAACATGGTCCTCTGTAGCTCAATTGGTAGAGCACGGCGCTATTAACGCCAGGGTAGTGGGTTCGATCCCCGGGACCAACCATACCTAAAAATTTATGCGCACATGACTGTAAGTGGCTTTGGATAAAAACGTCTGCTAAATGGCATATTATTATTATGACAACATCTTAAATAGTTCCCTATTAAATTGACCTGGTCAAAATTAGTGTACTATATAGGGAATAGGGTGTCATAGGGCTCTGGTCTAAATTAGTGTACTATATAGGGAATAGGGTGTCATAGGGCTCTGGTCTAAAGTAGTGTACTATATAGGGAATAGGGTGTCATAGGGCTCTGGTGTAAAGTAGTGTACTATATAGGGAATAGGGTGCTATTTGAGTCAGAAGCATAAATACCCACACCTGGTCAAATGTACCAGTCTACCTGTCTCTGTCCTCCCCTACTGTTCACTGGGTTGTTGGCTAAATGACTGTGTTCTCCCCTCTCTCTCTCTCTCTCCTCTCGCTCTCTCTCCTCCCTCTCGCTCTCCTCCCTCTCTCTCCCTCCTCCCCCTCTCTCGCTCTCCTCCCCCTCTCCCTCCTCCCTCCTCCCCCTCCCCCCTCCCTCCTCCCTCCTCCCCCTCCCCCTCTCCCTCCTCCCCCTCCCCCCCTCTCTCTCTCCCCCTCCTCCCCTTCTCTATCGTTTCTCAGACGAGGGGATGACCGTAAAAGGGACGACCGTACCAGGAAGCGAAACGATTACGACCGCAACCCCCCGAGACGGGACTCGTACCGGGACCGTTACAACCGTAGGCGGGGTCGTAGCTACAGCCGCAGCAGGAGCAGGAGCAAGGACCGGGCCAGGGACCGGGACCGGGACAGAGACCGGAGCAGCAGGAGTCACAGCAGGAGTCACTCCAGGAGCAGAGGTGAGAGGGAGGGAGGAGGAGGGAGGGTAGGAGGGAGGGTGGGAGGGAGGAGAAGGAGGGAGGAAGGGAGGGAGGGAGGAGAAGAGAGGGAGGGAGGGAGGAGAAGAGAGGGAGGGAGGGAGGGAGGAGAAGAGAGGGAGGGAGGGAGGGAGGAGAAGAGAGGGCGGGAGGGAGGGAGGAAGGGAGGGAGGAGAAGAGAGGGCGGGAGGGAGGGAGGAAGGGAGGGAGGAGAAGAGAGGGCGGGAGGGAGGAAGGGAGGGAGGAAGGGAGGGAGGAGAAGAGAGGGCGGGAGGGAGGAAGGGAGGGAGGAGAAGAGAGGGAGGGAGGGAGGGAGGAGAAGAGAGGGAGGGAGGGAGGAGAAGGGAGGGAGGAGGAGGAGGAGGAGGAGGGAGGAGAAGAGAGGGAGGGGAGGAGAAGAGAGGGAGGGAGACCAACTCTGCTTGTGTGTAGGCTTGTGTTCCAGCACACCTGATTTAAAATAATCAAGGTTAAGACGGAAGACCATGATCAGTTGATTATTTGAAAGTCAGTATGTCTGGCTGTTCGACTAGTGCTGGGCTGGAACAAAAGCATGCACGCCCAGCCGCTCTACCTCCTGCTCTAGATATCATGACTGTTTACATTGTCCTACTTCCTGCCACTTCCACTATCCTTCTGATCACAGAGCGGGATGCTGGGAAGTCAAAGTATGAGGCCGACCGAGGAGACCGGGGGAAGGAGGTTGGAGCTGGTGACGGCCTCCTGCCGATCCCCACGGCAACCACCACGTTCCCCGTGCCGACGCTCAGCAGCACCATCACGGTGATCGCCCCTCAAGGTAACCACAGCAACACCTCTGTGACGGACAGCTGGTCGGACTTCCACACGGAACACGCACTAGACCGGCCCCCTCCGCCACCGCCCTTCAACCGGGGTCCGCCCCCTCAGCAAAGGAAACGTTGCCGTGACTACGACGGTAAGCAGGAAGGAAGTTCACGTGCCTAAAGATGTTTTGTTTTTACACCAAGACTGTATTTTAATGTCCAGTATGACTGAGGACAAGGAGAAGGTTTGGAGTGATTGTATTTCTTCTGTTCCGGAGAAGGCCTTCTGTATCTAACTGTCCTCTATCTGTGCTTCTCGACAATGGTTTGTTCTGTATGCGTGGAGCCATGACAGGTGGTGTTGTTTCTGTGTGCAGTCTTATCTGTTTACTGTATAGTGTTGATGTGTTGTCTTCCAGAGAAGGGTTTCTGTATGCGTGGGGACATTTGCCCGTTCGACCACGGTATTGATCCAGTGGTGGTGGAGGACGTTAATCTGCCCAACATGTTCCAAGCCCCTCCCCCTGTCCCGGGGGTCGCCCAGCCCCCCCCAAGCTTACCGCCCCCCCCAGGACCTCCCCCTCTCATGACCCCAGCGCCCGTCAACCTCCGCCCCCCTGTGCCCCTGCCAAGCAGCCTGCCGCCAGGTAGGAAATCAGTGGATCTATTTATCATAAAACGCCCCTTGGCTTAAGACGCATCGTTTGCATCCCAAATGGCACCCTGTAGAGTGCACTTCTTTTGACCGTAGCCCGTAGGGTGTTTGCCCTCCTATAGAGATCTCCATAGAGACAATAATTCACTAGAGTGGTTGTTGTCAGACTTGCGTAGTTCTAGAATGTTCTGTCAATGGCAGCCGTCTTGGTCAGGAATAAATCAGAAACCATTCTAGTGTTTTATTTAATTCTGTGCCCCCCCCCCACCAGGCCCCCCCCTCCAGGCATCAGGGATGGATGCTCCTCCTAACTCCGTTCCCACTATCGTAACCACAGGGATACGATCCTCCATCCCCCAGGTCCCACCGCCTCTCTTCTCACCAGGTAGGTTTGAGATGGAGCTATGTGTGTGTGTGTGTGTGTGTGTGTGTGTGTGAGAGTTGACAACCAGAGGGTTTGCTAGTGTCAAATCCTAGGTGCCATCTCCTGCCGTTGTGCCCTTGAGCAAGGCACTTACTCCTCCCTAACCGCTGCATAATGTGCCCTACAGTTATCAACTTCTCCAACATCTGTATCCGTGTGTCTTTTCAGAGGGGAAGGGATAATGTGGAAGTTAAATGTCTTCTCTCTTTTGAGTCAGTGTTGTTGTCTCTCTCTGTCTCTCTCTGTCTCTCTCTGTCTCTCTCTGTCTCTCTCTGTCGCTCTCTGTCTCTCTGTCTCTCTCTGTCGCTCTCTGTCGCTCTCTGTCTCTCTGTCTCTCTCGGTCTCTCTTGGTCTCTCTGTCTCTCTGTCTCTCTTGGTCTCTCTGTCTCTCTGTCTCTCTCTGTCGCTCTCTGTCTCTCTGTCTCTCTCTGTCTCTCTTGGTCTCTCTGTCTCTCTCTGTCTCTCTTGGTCTCTCTGTCTCTCTGTCTCTCTCTGTCGCTCTCTGTCTCTCTGTCTCTCTCTGTCTCTCTGTCTCTCTCTGTCGCTCTCTGTCGCTCTCTGTCTCTCTGTCTCTCTCGGTCTCTCTCTCTCTGTCTCTCTCTGTCTCTCTCTGTCTCTCTCTGTCTCTCTCTCTCTCTCTCGGTCTCTCTCTCTCTCTCTCGGTCTCTCTCTCTCTCTCTCTGTCTCTCTCGCTCTCTCTCTCTCTCTCTCTCTCTCTCTCTCTGTCTCTCTCTCTCTCTCTCTCTCTCTCTCTCTCTCTCTCTCTCTCTCTCTCTCTCTCTCTCTCTCTCTCTCTCTCTCTCTCTCTCTCTCTCTCCCCCAGACCAGTATGATTCTGACATGTATAACCCTGAAGCTCCCAGCCTCACCAACACATCCAGACCTGTGTACCGCCACAGGGTCAACGCCCAAAGACCCAACCTCATAGGACTGACTATGGGGGAGGACCTGCCTCACAGAGACAGAGGTACACACCTTCAACACAACTAGTCTAGATGTGGATTTAGAGGGAAGCTGGGACAGAGGTACACACCTTCAACACAACTAGTCTAGATGGGGATTTAGAGGGAAGCTGGGACAGAGGTACACACCTTCAACACAACTAGTCTAGATGGGGATTTAGAGGGAAGCTGGGACAGAGGTACACACCTTCAACACAACTAGTCTAGATGGGGATTTAGAGGGAAGCTGGGACAGAGGTACACACCTTCAACACAACTAGTCTAGATGGGGATTTAGAGGGAAGCTGGGACAGAGGTACACACCTTCAACACAACTAGTCTAGATGGGGATTTAGAGGGAAGCTGGGACAGAGGTACAAAGCTTCAACACAACTAGTCTAGATGGGGATTTAGAGGGAAGCTGGGACAGAGGTACAAAGCTTCAACACAACTAGTCTAGATGGGGATTTAGAGGGAAGCTGGGACAGCGATGGGGAGGGACCTTCAACACAACTAGTCTAGATGTGGATTTAGAGGGAAGCTGGGACAGCGATGGGGAGGGAGGCTCACTAACCTGACTGGTCTGATCTAATCCATCCAGTCACATTTTATTTTTATTTTTATGAATTCCCAGATAAGATGCCCAACAGCAACAGAATGAGGATCGTTCTGGAGTCCGACTCTAGGAAGAGATCAGCTGTCTCAAACGACAGAGGGATGCCCCCCATGAAACCCTGGTCCGACAAGTAAGAACACACACACCCCCTGGTCCGACAAGTAAGAACACACGCCCCCTGGTCCGACTAGTAAGAACACCCACCCCCTGGTCCGACTAGTAAGAACACACGCCCCCTGGTCCGACTAATAAGAACACACGCCCCCTGGTCCGACTAGTAAGAACACGCGCCCCCTGGTCCGACAAGTAAGAACACACACCCCCTGGTCCGACTAGTAAGAACACACACCCCCTGGTCCGACTAGTAAGAACACACACCCCCTGGTCCGACTAGTAAGAACACACACCCCCTGGTCCGACTAGTAAGAACACACACCCCCTGGTCCGACTAGTAAGAACACACGCCCCCTGGTCCCGACTAGTAAGAACACACGCCCCCTGGTCCGACTAGTAAGAACACACGCCCCCTGGTCCGACTAGTAAGAACACACACCCCCTGGTCCGACTAGTAAGAACACACACCCCCTGGTCCCGACTAGTAAGAACACACGCCCCCTGGTCCCGACTAGTAAGAACACACGCCCCCTGGTCCGACTAGTAAGAACACACGCCCCCTGGTCCGACTAGTAAGAACACACGCCCCCTGGTCCGACTAGTAAGAACACACACCCCCTGGTCCGACTAGTAAGAACACACACCCCCTGGTCCCGACTAGTAAGAACACACGCCCCCTGGTCCGACTAGTAAGAACACACACCCCCTGGTCCCGACTAGTAAGAACACACGCCCCCTGGTCCGACTAGTAAGAACACACACCCCCTGGTCCGACTAGTAAAAACACACACCCCCCCTGGTCCCGACTAGTAAGAACACACACCCCCTGGTCCGACTAGTAAGAACACACACCCCCTGGTCCGACTAGTAAGAACACACACCCCCTGGTCCGACTAGTAAGAACTCACACCCCCTGGTCCGACTAGTAAGAACACACACCCCCTGGTCCGACTAGTAAGAACACACACCCCCTGGTCCGACAAGTAAGAACACACGCCTCCTGGTCCGACTAGTAAGAACACACGCCCCCTGGTCCGACTAGTAAGAACACACACCCCCTGGTCCGACTAGTAAGAACACACGCCTCCTGGTCCGACTAGTAAGAACACACACCCCCTGGTCCGACTAGTAAGAACACACACCCCCTGGTCCGACTAGTAAGAACACACGCCTCCTGGTCCGACTAGTAAGAACACACGCCCCCTGGTCCGACTAGTAAGAACACACACCCCCTGGTCCGACTAGTAAGAACACACACACACCTTCGTCCGACAACTAAGACTCTGTTTTGTTTTCATTTAATTCATTTAACTGCCTGAAGCGGGTACAAACTGAACTGAACCCAACCTTGACCTGAAGACATGAGACAGTTGAATGACAGGGTTATAGTCTGAAGACATGAGACAGTTGAATGACAGGGTTAGGGTCTGAAGACATGAGACAGCAGAATGACAGGGTTATAGTCTGAAGACATGAGACAGTTGAATGACAGGGTTATAGTCTGAAGACATGAGACAGTTGAATGACAGGGTTACGGTCTGAAGACATGAGACAGTTGAATGACAGGGTTATAGTCTGAAGACATGAGACAGCAGAATGACAGGGTTATAGTCTGAAGACATGAGACAGCAGAATGACAGGGTTATAGTCTGAAGACATGAGACAGCTGAATGACAGGGTTATAGTCTGAAGACATGAGACAGCTGAATGACAGGGTTATAGTCTGAAGACATGAGACAGTTGAATGACAGGGTTAGGGTCTGAAGACATGAGACAGCAGAATGACAGGGTTATGGTCTGAAGACATGAGACAGTTGAATGACAGGGTTAGGGTCTGAAGACATGAGACAGCAGAATGACAGGGTTATGATCTGAAGACATGAGACAGCAGAATGACAGGGTTATAGTCTGAAGACATGAGACAGGGTTATAGTCTGAAGACATGAGACAGTTGAATGACAGGGTTATAGTCTGAAGACATGAGACAGTTGAATGACAGGGTTATAGTCTGAAGACATGAGACAGTTGAATGACAGGGTTATAGTCTGAAGACATGAGACAGCAGAATGACAGGGTTATAGTCTGAAGACATGAGACAGCAGAATGACAGGGTTATGGTCTGAAGACATGAGACAGTAGAATGACAGGGTTATGGTCTGAAGACATGAGACAGTAGAATGACAGGGTTATGGTCGGAAGACATGAGACAGTTGAATGACAGGGTTATAGTCTGAAGACATGAGACAGTTGAATGACAGGGTTATAGTCTGAAGACATGAGACAGTTGAATGACAGGGTTATAGTCTGAAGACATGAGACAGTTGAATGACAGGGTTATAGTCTGAAGACATGAGACAGTAGAATGACAGGGTTATAGTCTGAAGACATGAGACAGTTGAATTACAGGGTTATAGTCTGAAGACATGAGACAGTTGAATGACAGGGTTATAGTCTGAAGACATGAGACAGCAGAATGACAGGGTTATAGTCTGAAGACATGAGACAGCTGAATGACAGGGTTATAGTCTGAAGACATGAGACAGCAGAATGACAGGGTTATAGTCTGAAGACATGAGACAGTAGAATGACAGGGTTATAGTCTAAAGACATGAGACAGTAGAATGACAGGGTTAGGGTCTGAAGACATGAGACAGTTGAATGACAGGGTTATAGTCTGAAGACATGAGACAGTTGAATGACAGGGTTATAGTCTGAAGACATGAGACAGTAGAATGACAGGGTTATAGTCTGAAGACATGAGACAGTAGAATGACAGGGTTATAGTCTGAAGACATGAGACAGCAGAATGACAGGGTTATAGTCTGAAGACATGAGACAGCAGAATGACAGGGTTATAGTCTGAAGACATGAGACAGCAGAATGACAGGGTTATAGTCTGAAGACATGAGACAGTTGAATGACAGGGTTAGGGTCTGAAGACATGAGACAGCAGAATGACAGGGTTATAGTCTGAAGACATGAGACAGTTGAATGACAGGGTTATGGTCTGAAGACATGAGACAGCAGAATGACAGGGTTATAGTCTGAAGACATGAGACAGTTGAATGACAGGGTTATAGTCTGAAGACATGAGACAGCAGAATGACAGGGTTATAGTCTGAAGACATGAGACAGTTGAATGACAGGGTTAGGGTCTGAAGACATGAGACAGCAGAATGACAGGGTTATAGTCTGAAGACATGAGACAGTTGAATGACAGGGTTATAGTCTGAAGACATGAGACAGCAGAATGACAGGGTTATAGTCTGAAGACATGAGACAGTTGAATGACAGGGTTATAGTCTGAAGACATGAGACAGTTGAATGACAGGGTTAGGGTCTGAAGACATGAGACAGCAGAATGACAGGGTTATAGTCTGAAGACATGAGACAGCAGAATGACAGGGTTAGGGTCTGAAGACATGAGACAGTTGAATGACAGGGTTATGGTCTGAAGACATTAGACAGTTGAATGACAGGGTTATAGTCTGAAGACATGAGACAGTTGAATGACAGGGTTAGGGTCTGAAGACATGAGACAGTTGAATGACAGGGTTATAGTCTGAAGACATGAGACAGCAGAATGACAGGGTTATAGTCTGAAGACATGAGACAGTTGAATGACAGGGTTATGGTCTGAAGACATGAGACAGTTGAATGACAGGGTTATAGTCTGAAGACATGAGACAGTTGAATGACAGGGTTATAGTCTGAAGACATGAGACAGTTGAATGACAGGGTTATAGTCTGAAGACATGAGACAGTAGAATGACAGGGTTATAGTCTGAAGACATGAGACAGTTGAATGACAGGGTTATGGTCTGAAGACATGAGACAGGGTTATGGTCTGAAGACATGAGACAGTTGAATGACAGGGTTATAGTCTGAAGACATGAGACAGCTGAATGACAGGGTTATAGTCTGAAGACATGAGACAGTTGAATGACAGGGTTATGGTCTGAAGACATGAGACAGTTGAATGACAGGGTTATGGTCTGAAGACATGAGACAGTTGAATGACAGGTTTATAGTCTGAAGACATTAGACAGTTGAATGACAGGGTTATGGTCTGAAGACATGAGACAGTTGAATGACAGGGTTATAGTCTGAAGACATGAGACAGCAGAATGACAGGGTTATAGTCTGAAGACATGAGACAGTAGAATGACAGGGTTAGGGTCTGAAGACATGAGACAGCAGAATGACAGGGTTATAGTCTGAAGACATGAGACAGTTGAATGACAGGGTTAGGGTCTGAAGACATGAGACAGCAGAATGACAGGGTTATAGTCTGAAGACATGAGACAGCAGAATGACAGGGTTATAGTCTGAAGACATGAGACAGTTGAATGACAGGGTTATAGTCTGAAGACATGAGACAGCAGAATGACAGGGTTATAGTCTGAAGACATGAGACAGTTGAATGACAGGGTTAGGGTCTGAAGACATGAGACAGCAGAATGACAGGGTTATAGTCTGAAGACATGAGACAGCAGAATGACAGGGTTATAGTCTGAAGACATGAGACAGTTGAATGACAGGGTTATAGTCTGAAGACATGAGACAGCAGAATGACAGGGTTATAGTCTGAAGACATGAGACAGCAGAATGACAGGGTTATAGTCTGAAGACATGAGACAGCAGAATGACAGGGTTAGGGTCTGAAGACATGAGACAGTTGAATGACAGGGTTATAGTCTGAAGACATGAGACAGCAGAATGACAGGGTTATAGTCTGAAGACATGAGACAGTTGAATGACAGGGTTATAGTCTGAAGACATGAGACAGCAGAATGACAGGGTTATAGTCTGAAGACATGAGACAGTTGAATGACAGGGTTATAGTCTGAAGACATGAGACAGTTGAATGACAGGGTTATAGTCTGAAGACATTAGACAGTTGAATGACAGGGTTATAGTCTGAAGACATGAGACAGTTGAATGACAGGGTTATAGTCTGAAGACATGAGACAGTTGAATGACAGGGTTATAGTCTGAAGACATTAGACAGCAGAATGACAGGGTTATAGTCTGAAGACATGAGACAGTTGAATGACAGGGTTATAGTCTGAAGACATGAGACAGTTGAATGACAGGGTTATAGTCTGAAGACATGAAACAGGGTTATAGTCTGAAGACATGAGACAGTTGAATGACAGGGTTATAGTCTGAAGACATGAGACAGTTGAATGACAGGGTTATAGTCTGAAGACATGAGACAGCAGAATGACAGGGTTATAGTCTGAAGACATGAGACAGTTGAATGACAGGGTTATGGTCTGAAGACATGAGACAGTTGAATGACAGGGTTATGGTCTGAAGACATGAGACAGCAGAATGACAGGGTTATAGTCTGAAGACATGAGACAGTTGAATGACAGGGTTATAGTCTGAAGACATGAGACAGCTGAATGACAGGGTTATAGTCTGAAGACATGAGACAGCAGAATGACAGGGTTATAGTCTGAAGACATGAGACAGCAGAATGACAGGGTTATAGTCTGAAGACATGAGACAGTTGAATGACAGGGTTAGGGTCTGAAGACATGAGACAGCTGAATGACAGGGTTATAGTCTGAAGACATGAGACAGTAGAATGACAGGGTTATAGTCTGAAGACCTGAGACAGTTGAATGACAGGGTTATAGTCTGAAGACATGAGACAGTTGAATGACAGGGTTATAGTCTGAAGACATGAGACAGTTGAATGACAGGGTTAGGGTTACATAGACCATCATAGAACCACAACAATAGGACAACAGTTAAGTCCCATTTTTTGATTTTTAGTTCATGTAACATGTCAATAACCTTTACACAAAAAAAAAAAAACCATGTTTGAACACAAACCAGTACAGGAGCCGTTCCTGTAATCTCCTTGTGTTCTGTCAGACCTAACTTCAACCAGCAGAACCTCCAGGGTGGGTTCCACAACAAGAACCCTCACCACCAGAACCAGAGGGCTGCGTTTGGGTCCAACACCAAGCTGACGGTCCGACAGATCCCACCGGAACTCAACAACATCTCCAAGCTTAACCAACACTTCAGCAAGTTCGGGACGATCGTCAACTTACAGGTTGGGGACTGGTCGGCTAACAACACCTTTCTGCTTTAGGCTGTAATGATTTTGGAAGTATGGCACCCTATTCCCCAATATAGTGCACTACTGCTCAGTGAGTGAGGGTTAACCTAACCCCCCCCCCCCCCCCCCCCCCCCCCCCACCCCTCTAGGTGACCTATGGTAGTGACCCGGAGGGTGCCCTGATCCAGTTTGGCTGTCACGAGGAGGCTAAACGGGCCATGCAGAGTCCCGAGGCCGTTCTCAACAACCGCTTTATTAGGGTCCACTGGCACCGTGAGGACGGGACGGGACCGCAACAGGGGACGGGACCGCAACAGGGGACGGGACCGCAACAGGGGACGGGACCACCACAGGGGACGGGACCACCACAGGGGACGGGACCACCACAGGGGACGGGACCACCACAGGGGACAGGACCACAGGGGCAGCAACACCATCAACCACACTCACTCATGGTAAGGCTACATCCCAAATAGCACCCTGTTCCCTATAATAGTGCACTACTTTAGACTAGAGCCCTATGGACCGGGGGGTCAAAAGTGGTGCACTTGGATTTAGGAAGCACCTTTTCATCAGACGGCCATTTTGCCCAATGCCACTGATTATTAGCGACCTCAGTTTTAGACTCTAATTTTAGGACCCAGAGTTTTTCCTGCTGGTTGGGTCAAACAGCAACGTAATGGACCTTCTATGTTATGTTGTTGACCTTGTTTGTTTGTTTGTTTGTTTGTTTGTTGTTGTTGTTGTTGTGTGAACTCCAGCAGGTGCAGCAGCCAGCCACTAGTCTGAAACAGTCAGTCAAAGACCGCCTGGGCCCTCTGCCTTCTGACAGCTCAGAGCCCAACCAAGACTCTAGTGTTGCCTCTCAGAATGCCTTCAAATCTAACCTATCGGTGAAGGAGAGGCTGGGCTTCCCCTCTAAACCAGGAAGTAACCCTAGTGGACCGGCAGGAAAGGTGAGGGGGGAAAAAAACGGTCCTCCTCTTCTCTTTTTCAATATATTGACAGTTCTCTGTGCTGATGGTGGAATGATCTAGAAGTGTCTCTCTCTCCCTGAGTGACTTTACTTGGTAACTCTTTTGTAGAAAATTCCCTTCTCCCACTCCTTGACTGATTTTTCGTAGGAAATCCCGCCTCTTCCGAGGTAGATTGGATAGAGATTGGCTAATGGGGAATTTTCTACAACTGTACCTTTTTTAAAGGAAAAATCCACTCAAACTATCTTTTGGTATTTTTTTTTCCGTTAGTCCACTGTTGATACAGTCCCAAAATGTTTTTCATGTCAGCGGTCAAGTTTTCAAGATATTGGACTTTGAAGAAGCATTGGGAGAATCTCAATTGCATACTCCTTGCGTCCTCTCTCCTCACCACCACCGCCTCAAAACTCCATTGGATGAGAAAGCTAGAGGTCCCGCCCATCTGACCACCTCCTCCAATGGGTTTTCAGGAGGTGAGGAGAGAGGACTCGGAGTATGCAAAGTGTCCCTTGCCTCGTCATCATGATGTACGTTTTGCCTCGTCTGACGTGGTAAGGGACACTCTGCTTCTTCAAAGTCCAATATCTTGAAAACTTGACTGCTGACATGCAAAACATTTTGGGACAATAGTGGAATAATGTAAAAAATATATATAAATATAGTTTAATACAATTAACTGGACCTCCATCAGGTGTTCTCCTATATAAGTCCACAGTATAACAGTAGTAATAATACCATTAACTGGACCTCCATCAGGTGTTCTGCTATATAAGTCCACAGTATAACAGTAGTAATAATACCATTAACTGGACCTCCATCAGGTGTTCTCCTATATAAGTCCACAGTATAACAGTAGTAATAATACCATTAACTGGACCTCCATCAGGTGTTCTCCTATATAAGTCCACAGTATAACAGTAGTAATAATACCATTAACTGGACCTCCATCAGGTGTTCTCCTATATAAGTCCACAGTATAACAGTAGTAATAATACCATTAACTGGACCTCCATCAGGTGTTCTCCTATATAAGTCCACAGTATAACAGTAGTAATAATACCATTAACTGGACCTCCATCAGGTGTTCTCCTATATAAGTCCACAGTATAACAGTAGTAATAATACCATTAACTGGACCTCCATCAGGTGTTCTCCTATATAAGTCCACAGTGTAACAGTAGTAATAATACCATTAACTGGACCTCCATCAGGTGTTCTCCTATATAAGTCCACAGTATAACAGTAGTAATAATACCATTAACTGGACCTCCATCAGGTGTTCTCCTATATAAGTCCACAGTGTAACAGTAGTAATAATACCATTAACTGGACCTCCATCAGGTGTTCTCCTATATAAGTCCACAGTGTAACAGTAGTAATAATACCATTAACTGGACCTCCATCAGGTGTTCTCCTATATAAGTCCACAGTGTAACAGTAGTAATAATACCATTAACTGGACCTCCATCAGGTGTTCTCCTATATAAGTCCACAGTATAACAGTAGTAATAATACCATTAACTGGACCTCCATCAGGTGTTCTCCTATATAAGTCCACAGTTATAACAGTAGTAATAATATCATTAACTGGACCTCCATCAGGTGTTCTCCTATATAAGTCCACAGTATAACAGTAGTAATAATACCATTAACTGGACCTCCATCAGGTGTTCTCCTATATAAGTCCACAGTATAACAGTAGTAATAATACCATTAACTGGACCTCCATCAGGTGTTCTCCTATATAAGTCCACAGTATAACAGTAGTAATAATACCATTAACTGGACCTCCATCAGGTGTTCTCCTATATAAGTCCACAGTATAACAGTAGTAATAATACCATTAACTGGACCTCCATCAGGTGTTCTCCTATATAAGTCCACAGTATAACAGTAGTAATAATACCATTAACTGGACCTCCATCAGGTGTTCTCCTATATAAGTCCACAGTATAACAGTAGTAATAATACCATTAACTGGACCTTAATCAGGTGTTCTCCTATATAAGTCCACAGTATAACAGTAGTAATAATACCATTAACTGGACCTCCATCAGGTGTTCTCCTATATAAGTCCACAGTGTAACAGTAGTAATAATACCATTAACTGGACCTCCATCAGGTGTTCTCCTATATAAGTCCACAGTATAACAGTAGTAATAATACCATTAACTGGACCTCCATCAGGTGTTCTCCTATATAAGTCCACAGTGTAACAGTAGTAATAATACCATTAACTGGACCTCCATCAGGTGTTCTCCTATATAAGTCCACAGTGTAACAGTAGTAATAATACCATTAACTGGACCTCCATCAGGTGTTCTCCTATATAAGTCCACAGTGTAACAGTAGTAATACTACCATTAACTGGACCTCCATCAGGTGTTCTCCTATATAAGTCCACAGTATAACAGTAGTAATAATATCATTAACTGGACCTCCATCAGGTGTTCTCCTATATAAGTCCACAGTATAACAGTAGTAATAATACCATTAACTGGACCTCCATCAGGTGTTCTCCTATATAAGTCCACAGTGTAACAGTAGTAATAATACCATTAACTGGACCTCCTCTCCATCAGGTGTTCTCCACCTCTACGGGGCTGACTAAGACAGTTTACAACATGGCTGCTCTGAAAGCAGCTCAGAAGACTGCTCTGTTTGCTGGGGTCACTGCCACAGAGGAGGCTATGAAGAACAAACAGGTGAGAGAGGAGATGGAGAGGGTGGGATGGATGGATGGAGGAGGAGGGGGGGGGGGTGGATGGATGGAGGAGGAGGGGGGGTGGGATGGATGGAGGAGGAGAGGGTGGGGTGGATGGAGGAGGAGAGGGTGGGATAGATGGAGGAGGAGAGGGTGGGATAGATGGAGGAGGAGAGGGTGGGATAGATGGAGGAGGAGAGGGTGGGATAGATGGAGGAGGAGAGGGTGGGATGGATGGAGGAGGAGAGGGTGGGATGGATGGAGGAGAGGGTGGGATGGATGGAGGAGAGGATGGATGGATGGAGGAGGGGTGGGTGGGATGGATGGAGGAGAGGGTGGGATTGAGGTTGAGGAGAGGGTGGGATGGATGGAGGAGGAGGAGAGGGTGGGATGGATGGAGGAGAGGATGGATGGATGGAGGTTGAGGAGAGGGTGGGATGGAGGTTGAGGAGAGGGTGGGATGGAGGATGAGGAGAGGGTGGGATGGATGGAGGAGGAGGAGAGGATGGATGGAGGAGTGGGTGGGATGGAGGAGGAGGAGAGGGTGGATGGATGGAGGAGAGGGTGGGATGGAGGTTGAGGAGAGGGTGGGATGGAGGTTGAGGAGAGGGTGGGATGGATGGAGGAGAGGGTGGGATGGATGGAGGAGGAGAGGGTGGGATGGATGGAGGAGGAGAGGGTGGGACTAAGGAGGACGAGATGGAGGAGAAGGGGGAAATGAGGGTTAGGGTGGAGGGGTCATGGTCTTTCATCTCTAATCCTATAAGGAGACTTCTGGGGAAAGAGTCTGAACATAACAGTTGGCTTTATGTAACACTTTTCCAGACGCTCAAAGCACTTTACCATGGTTGTGGATGAGGTGAATTATCACTTTAATATTTCCCATGATTCCCCTGACAGGAAGCCCTGCGGCTCCAACAGGAAATGAGGAAAAAGAAGCAGGAAATCCTGGAGAAGCACATCGAGACTCAGAAGGTGAGTTTTTTTCCCCATAGAGAATGATAGAGGTTTCTAGTGGCCAAAAGTCCGTTTAAGCGTGGGCAGCGCCGTGAAGGGCTTCCACCGTGCTTCTGCCATTTTAAAGTAGTCAACGGGTTGGGGATTCCTATGGGTTGTAGCCCTGCCCACGCTGGCACAGACACTGGGAATGGCACAGATATAAAGATGAGTCCTCCATCTATCTCTATGGTTTTTCCTCACCATGGGCTCAAATCATCTGTCCTCGATTCCCATCTCCTCGATTCCCATCTCCTCGATTCCCATCTCCTCGATTCCCAACTCCTTGATTCCCAACTCCTCGATTCCTATCTCCTTTCCTTCTCCAAACCCATTGGAGGAGAAGGTCTGAGGAGAGGAGATGAGGTGGCATGAGAAGTAATCCTGAAAATGTATCCCCCCCTGGCCCCTGAAAAGGTTGCTGGTGTCACCGTTCTGTCTACTCTCCATGTTCCAGCTGTTGATCTGTAAGCTGGAGAAGAACAAGGCCATGAAGCCAGAGGACAAGGCAGTGATTATGACAACGCTGGGGACCCTCACCAAGAGTATTACCAAACTACAGCAGGAGATCAAAGGGATCTCTAACCCTTCAGCACTACGGGGGCCACCCAAGAGCAAGACTCAGGTACGCTCACCACTATAACCCGATCGTCATGGCTTATTCAAACGGTAACGTGTCATTTAACCCAAAAAACAAAACCAGCTTCCTGAAGAGGCAGCAACGGCGGGGGGGGGGGGGGGCCTGTTTTGAGTGTGTCAGGGCTCGACATACAGGAGAGGTTTTGGACACCGTCCGGTCCAGTCCCATCCATCCCCATCAGTGGCCCACTTGGGCCAGTGTAAAAATAAATATTGTAATAATGCTATTTTTAATGTAGGCTATATGATGGATGAATAAACCTAGGCAATATAATTGATTAAAAAAACTGATTGATTCCTGAAGCTGTTCGTTATGTCGATTTTATTAATCACACGCGTGCTGCACACACATATCCTATAGATAACCTGTCAGGCAGAGAGAGGGTGCAGCTGTTTACGGTGCTGTACACATATCCTATAGATAACCTGTCAGGCAGAGAGAGGGTGCAGCTGTTTACGGTGCTGTACACATATCCTATAGATAACCTGTCAGGCAGAGAGAGGGTGCAGCTGTTTACGGTGCTGTACACATATCCTATAGATAACCTGTCAGGCAGAGAGAGGGTGCAGCTGTTTACGGTGCTGTACACACACATCCTATAGATAACCTGTCAGGCAGAGAGAGGGTGCAGCTGTTTACGGTGCTGTACACATCCTATAGATAACCTGTCAGGCAGAGAGAGGGTGCAGCTGTTTACGGTGCTGTACACACACATCCTATAGATAACCTGTCAGGCAGAGAGAGGGTGCAGCTGTTTACGGTGCTGTACACATCCTATAGATAACCTGTCAGGCAGAGAGAGGGTGCAGCTGTTTACGGTGCTGTACACATATCCTATAGATAACCTGTCAGGCAGAGAGAGGGTGCAGCTGTTTTACGGTGCTGTACACACACATATCCTATAGATAACCTGTCAGGCAGAGAGAGGGTGCAGCTGTTTACGGTGCTGCACACACACATATCCTATAGATAACCTGTCAGGCAGAGAGAGGGTGCAGCTGTTTACGGTGCTGCACACACAGCCTATAGATAACCTGTCAGGCAGAGAGAGGGTGCAGCTGTTTACGGTGCTGTACACATATCCTATAGATAACCTGTCAGGCAGAGAGAGGGTGCAGCTGTTTACGGTGCTGTACACATCCTATAGATAACCTGTCAGGCAGAGAGAGGGTGCAGCTGTTTACGGTGCTGTACACATATCCTATAGATAACCTGTCAGGCAGAGAGAGGGTGCAGCTGTTTACGGTGCTGTACACACACATCCTATAGATAACCTGTCAGGCAGAGAGAGGGTGCAGCTGTTTACGGTGCTGTACACACACATCCTATAGATAACCTGTCAGGCAGAGAGAGGGTGCAGCTGTTTACGGTGCTGTACACACACATCCTATAGATAACCTGTCAGGCAGAGAGAGGGTGCAGCTGTTTACGGTGCTGTACACACATATCCTATAGATAACCTGTCAGGCAGAGAGAGGGTGCAGCTGTTTACTGGTGCTGTACACATATCCTATAGATAACCTGTCAGGCAGAGAGAGGGTGCAGCTGTTTACGGTGCTGCACACACACATCCTATAGATAACCTGTCAGGCAGAGAGAGGGTGCAGCTGTTTTACGGTGCTGCACACACACATCCTATAGATAACCTGTCAGGCAGAGAGAGGGTGCAGCTGTTTTACGGTGCTGTACACACACATCCTATAGATGACCTGTCAGGCAGAGAGAGGGTGCAGCTGTTTACGGAGCTGTACACACACATCCTATAGATAACCTGTCAGGCAGAGAGAGGGTGCAGCTGTTTTACGGTGCTGTACACACACATCCTATAGATAACCTGTCAGGCAGATAGAGGGTGCAGCTGTTTACGGAGCTGTACACACATCCTATAGATAACCTGTCAGGCAGAGAGAGGGTGCAGCTGTTTTACGGTGCTGTACACACACATTCTATAGATAACCTGTCAGGCAGAGAGAGGGTGCAGCTGTTTACGGTGCTGTACACATATCCTATAGATAACCTGTCAGGCAGAGAGAGGGTGCAGCTGTTTACGGTGCTGTACACATATCCTATAGATAACCTGTCAGGCAGAGAGAGGGTGCAGCTGTTTACGGTGCTGCACAACACATCCTATAGATAACCTGTCAGGCAGAGAGAGGGTGCAGCTGTTTACGGTGCTGTACACACATCCTATAGATAACCTGTCAGGCAGAGAGAGGGTGCAGCTGTTTACGGTGCTGTACACATATCCTATAGATAACCTGTCAGGCAGAGAGAGGGTGCAGCTGTTTACGGTGCTGTACACACATCCTATAGATAACCTGTCAGGCAGAGAGAGGGTGCAGCTGTTTACGGTGCTGCACACACATCCTATAGATAACCTGTCAGGCAGAGAGAGGGTGCAGCTGTTTACGGTGCTGCACACACATCCTATAGATAACCTGTCAGTCAGAGAGAGGGTGCAGCTGTTTTACGGTGCTGTACACATATCCTATAGATAACCTGTCAGGCAGAGAGAGGGTGCAGCTGTTTACGGTGCTGTACACATATCCTATAGATAACCTGTCAGGCAGAGAGAGGTTGCAGCTGTTTACGGTGCTGTACACATATCCTATAGATAACCTGTCAGGCAGAGAGAGGGTGCAGCTGTTTACGGTGCTGTACACATATCCTATAGATAACCTGTCAGGCAGAGAGAGGGTGCAGCTGTTTACTGGTGCTGTACACATATCCTATAGATAACCTGTCAGGCAGAGAGAGGGTGCAGCTGTTTACGGTGCTGCACACACACATCCTATAGATAACCTGTCAGGCAGAGAGAGGGTGCAGCTGTTTTACGGTGCTGTACACACACATCCTATAGATAACCTGTCAGGCAGAGAGAGGGTGCAGCTGTTTTACGGTGCTGTACACACACATCCTATAGATGACCTGTCAGGCAGAGAGAGGGTGCAGCTGTTTACGGAGCTGTACACACACATCCTATAGATAACCTGTCAGGCAGAGAGAGGGTGCAGCTGTTTTACGGTGCTGTACACACACATCCTATAGATAACCTGTCAGGCAGAGAGAGGGTGCAGCTGTTTACGGAGCTGTACACACACATCCTATAGATAACCTGTCAGGCTGAGAGAGGGTGCAGCTGTTTTACGGTGCTGTACACACACATCCTATAGATAACCTGTCAGGCAGATAGAGGGTGCAGCTGTTTACGGAGCTGTACACACATCCTATAGATAACCTGTCAGGCAGAGAGAGGGTGCAGCTGTTTACGGAGCTGTACACACATCCTATAGATAACCTGTCAGGCAGAGAGAGGGTGCAGCTGTTTTACGGTGCTGTACACACACATTCTATAGATAACCTGTCAGGCAGAGAGAGGGTGCAGCTGTTTACGGTGCTGTACACATATCCTATAGATAACCTGTCAGGCAGAGAGAGGGTGCAGCTGTTTACGGTGCTGTACACATATCCTATAGATAACCTGTCAGGCAGAGAGAGGGTGCAGCTGTTTACGGTGCTGCACACACACAGCCTATAGATAACCTGTCAGGCAGAGAGAGGGTGCAGCTGTTTACGGTGCTGCACACACAGCCTATAGATAACCTGTCAGGCAGAGAGAGGGTGCAGCTGTTTACGGTGCTGTACACATATCCTATAGATAACCTGTCAGGCAGAGAGAGGGTGCAGCTGTTTACGGTGCTGTACACACATCCTATAGATAACCTGTCAGGCAGAGAGAGGGTGCAGCTGTTTACGGTGCTGTACACACACATCCTATAGATAACCTGTCAGGCAGAGAGAGGGTGCAGCTGTTTACGGTGCTGTACACACACATCCTATAGATAACCTGTCAGGCAGAGAGGGTGCAGCTGTTTACGGTGCTGTACACACATATCCTATAGATAACCTGTCAGGCAGAGAGAGGGTGCAGCTGTTTACTGGTGCTGTACACATATCCTATAGATAACCTGTCAGGCAGAGAGAGGGTGCAGCTGTTTACGGTGCTGCACACACACATCCTATAGATAACCTGTCAGGCAGAGAGAGGGTGCAGCTGTTTTACGGTGCTGTACACACACATCCTATAGATAACCTGTCAGGCAGAGAGAGGGTGCAGCTGTTTTACGGTGCTGTACACACACATCCTATAGATAACCTGTCAGGCAGAGAGAGGGTGCAGCTGTTTACGGAGCTGTACACACACATCCTATAGATAACCTGTCAGGCAGAGAGAGGGTGCAGCTGTTTTACGGTGCTGTACACACACATCCTATAGATAACCTGTCAGGCAGATAGAGGGTGCAGCTGTTTACGGAGCTGTACACACATCCTATATATAACCTGTCAGGCAGAGAGAGGGTGCAGCTGTTTTACGGTGCTGTACACACACATCCTATAGATAACCTGTCAGGCAGAGAGAGGGTGCAGCTGTTTACGGTGCTGTACACATATCCTATAGATAACCTGTCAGGCAGAGAGAGGGTGCAGCTGTTTACGGTGCTGTACACATATCCTATAGATAACCTGTCAGGCAGAGAGAGGGTGCAGCTGTTTACGGTGCTGTACACATATCCTATAGATAACCTGTCAGGCAGAGAGAGGGTGCAGCTGTTTACGGTGCTGTACACATATCCTATAGATAACCTGTCAGGCAGAGAGAGGGTGCAGCTGTTTACGGTGCTGCACACACACAGCCTATAGATAACCTGTCAGGCAGAGAGAGGGTGCAGCTGTTTACGGTGCTGCACACACAGCCTATAGATAACCTGTCAGGCAGAGAGAGGGTGCAGCTGTTTACGGTGCTGTACACATATCCTATAGATAACCTGTCAGGCAGAGAGAGGGTGCAGCTGTTTACGGTGCTGTACACACATCCTATAGATAACCTGTCAGGCAGAGAGAGGGTGCAGCTGTTTACGGTGCTGTACACACACATCCTATAGATAACCTGTCAGGCAGAGAGAGGGTGCAGCTGTTTACGGTGCTGTACACACACATCCTATAGATAACCTGTCAGGCAGAGAGAGGGTGCAGCTGTTTACGGTGCTGTACACACACATCCTATAGATAACCTGTCAGGCAGAGAGAGGGTGCAGCTGTTTACGGTGCTGTACACACATATCCTATAGATAACCTGTCAGGCAGAGAGAGGGTGCAGCTGTTTACTGGTGCTGTACACATATCCTATAGATAACCTGTCAGGCAGAGAGAGGGTGCAGCTGTTTACGGTGCTGCACACACACATCCTATAGATAACCTGTCAGGCAGAGAGAGGGTGCAGCTGTTTTACGGTGCTGTACACACACATCCTATAGATAACCTGTCAGGCAGAGAGAGGGTGCAGCTGTTTTACGGTGCTGTACACACACATCCTATAGATAACCTGTCAGGCAGAGAGAGGGTGCAGCTGTTTACAGAGCTGTACACACACATCCTATAGATAACCTGTCAGGCAGAGAGAGGGTGCAGCTGTTTTACGGTGCTGTACACACACATCCTATAGATAACCTGTCAGGCAGATAGAGGGTGCAGCTGTTTACGGAGCTGTACACACATCCTATAGATAACCTGTCAGGCAGAGAGAGGGTGCAGCTGTTTTACGGTGCTGTACACACACATCCTATAGATAACCTGTCAGGCAGAGAGAGGGTGCAGCTGTTTACGGTGCTGTACACATATCCTATAGATAACCTGTCAGGCAGAGAGAGGGTGCAGCTGTTTACGGTGCTGTACACATATCCTATAGATAACCTGTCAGGCAGAGAGAGGGTGCAGCTGTTTACGGTGCTGCACAACACATCCTATAGATAACCTGTCAGGCAGAGAGAGGGTGCAGCTGTTTACGGTGCTGCACAACACATCCTATAGATAACCTGTCAGGCAGAGAGAGGGTGCAGCTGTTTACGGTGCTGTACACATATCCTATAGATAACCTGTCAGGCAGAGAGAGGGTGCAGCTGTTTACGGTGCTGTACACACATCCTATAGATAACCTGTCAGGCAGAGAGGGTGCAGCTGTTTACGGTGCTGCACAACACATCCTATAGGTAACCTGTCATGCAGAGAGAGGGTGCAGCTGTTTACGGTGCTGCACAACACATCCTATAGGTAACCTGTCAGGCAGAGAGAGGGTGCAGCTGTTTACGGTGCTGCACACACATCCTATAGATAACCTGTCAGGCAGAGAGAGGGTGCAGCTGTTTACGGTGCTGCACAACACATCCTATAGATAACCTGTCAGGCAGAGAGAGGGTGAAGCTGTTTACGGTGCTGCACACACATCCTATAGAGAACCTGTCAGGCAGAGAGAGGGTGCAGCTGTTTACGGTGCTGTACACATATCCTATAGAGAACCTGTCAGGCAGAGAGAGGGTGCAGCTGTTTACGGTGCTGTACACACATCCTATAGATAACCTGTCAGGCAGAGAGAGGGTGCAGCTGTTTACGGTGCTGTACACATCCTATAGATAACCTGTCCGGCAGAGAGAGGGTGCAGCTGTTTTACTGGTGCTGTACACATCCTATAGATAACCTGTCAGGCAGAGAGAGGGTGCAGCTGTTTACGGTGCTGTACACATATCCTATAGATAACCTGTCAGGCAGAGAGAGGGTGCAGCTGTTTACGGTGCTGTACACACATATCCTATAGATAACCTGTCAGGCAGAGAGAGGGTGCAGCTGTTTACGGTGCTGTACACATCCTATAGATAACCTGTCAGGCAGAGAGAGGTTGCAGCTGTTTACGGTGCTGTACACATATCCTATAGATAACCTGTCAGGCAGAGAGAGGGTGCAGCTGTTTTACGGTGCTGTACACACACATATCCTATAGATAACCTGTCAGGCAGAGAGAGGGTGCAGCTGTTTACGGTGCTGTACACATATCCTATAGATAACCTGTCAGGCAGAGAGAGGGTGCAGCTGTTTTACGGTGCTGTACACACACATATCCTATAGATAACCTGTCAGGCAGAGAGAGGGTGCAGCTGTTTACGGTGCTGTACACATATCCTATAGATAACCTGTCAGGCAGATAGAGGGTGCAGCTGTTTACGGTGCTGTACACACATCCTATAGATAACCTGTCAGGCAGAGAGAGAGGGTGCAGCTCTCTCAAACAGCTGCTTGTTACGTGGAGCGAAGTGGTGGCAGGGGAAGATGTTCCAAGGTCTGGTTTCTACCAGTAAATGCCAAGGCGAGAATGGGAAGGGCAAACCAGCTATTTAAAAAGTTCAACGTCTTGGTTGAATATTTGCGTTGGGCAATTCGGTCATCATGGAATAACCTAGCTTGAAAATCTGGACATTTCCTCTAGACTCTTTGGTCCTTTTTAAAAGTCATTAGAAGTTATGGTAGCACATTTTAGAAGTTCCAATATAATTATTCCTTCATTTCTTATCTGATCAGTTTTTATTGAGTGATTTGTTTCCCGCCGTTTTAAATTGAATGGTGTTGCTCCAGTCCGTTGCGCTTGTTGCAGTAAAAATAAAAAAGCATGTGCTGTTCTTATGAGCAGGACAACATCGAATCTTTTTGCTTCAACTTGGTTTTCCATACAAAGCGTTCCGTTACGAAGGGAACGTCGTTTTTTTGGTGGCTTTCTCATTTTTAAAACATGACCCCCCCCCTCCAATAACTCTTCAACATCACAAATGGCGACACTGACTATCTACCACAGACAGACTGCATCAGGGTGTTTATCAGACGGACTATCTACCACAGACAGACTGCATCAGGGTGTTTATCAGACGGACTATCTACCACAGACAGACTGCATCAGGGTGTTTATCAGACTGACTATCTACCACACAGACAGACTGCATCAGGGTGTTTATCAGACTGACTATCTACCACAGACAGACTGCATCAGGGTGTTTATCAGACTGACTATCTACCACAGACAGACTGCATCAGGGTGTTTATCAGACTGACTATCTACCACACAGACAGACTGCATCAGGGTGTTTATCAGACTGACTATCTACCCCACAGACAGACTGCATCAGGGTGTTTATCAGACTGACTATCTAACACAGACAGACTGCATCAGGGTGTTTATCAGACTGACTATCTACCCCACAGACAGACTGCATCAGGGTGTTTATCAGACTGACTATCTACCACACAGACAGACTGCATCAGGGTGTTTATCAGACTGACTATCTACCACACAGACAGACTGCATCAGGGTGTTTTATCAGACTGACTATCTACCACAGACAGACTGCATCAGGGTGTTTATCAGACTGACTATCTACCACAGACAGACTGCATCAGGGTGTTTATCAGACTGACTATCTACCACACAGACAGACTGCATCAGGGTGTTTTATCAGACTGACTATATACCACAGACAGACTGCATCAGGGTGTTTATCAGACTGACTATCTACCACACAGACAGACTGCATCAGGGTGTTTATCAGACTGACTATCTACCACACAGACAGACTGCATCAGGGTGTTTATCAGACTGACTATCTACCACACAGACAGACTGCATCAGGGTGTTTATCAGACTGACTATCTACCACAGACAGACTGCATCAGGGTGTTTATCAGACTGACTATCTACCACAGACAGACTGCATCAGGGTGTTTATCAGACTGACTATCTACCACACAGACAGACTGCATCAGGGTGTTTATCAGACTGACTATCTACCACACAGACAGACTGCATCAGGGTGTTTATCAGACTGACTATCTACCACACAGACAGACTGCATCAGGGTGTTTATCAGACTGACTATCTACCACACAGACAGACTGCATCAGGGTGTTTATCAGACTGACTATCTACCACAGACAGACTGCATCAGGGTGTTTATCAGACTGACTATCTACCACACAGACAGACTGCATCAGGGTGTTTATCAGACTGACTATCTACCACAGACAGACTGCATCAGGGTGTTTATCAGACTGACTATCTACCACACAGACAGACTGCATCATGGTGTTTATCAGACTGACTATCTACCACACAGACAGACTGCATCAGGGTGTTTATCAGACTGACTATCTACCACACAGACAGACTGCATCAGGGTGTTTATCAGACGGACTATCTACCACAGACAGACTGCATCAGGGTGTTTATCAGACTGACTATCTACCACAGACAGACTGCATCAGGGTGTTTATCAGACTGACTATCTACCACACAGACAGACTGCATCAGGGTGTTTATCAGACTGACTATCTACCACAGACAGACTGCATCAGGGTGTTTATCAGACTGACTATCTACCACACAGACAGACTGCATCAGGGTGTTTATCAGACTGACTATCTACCACAGACAGACTGCATCAGGGTGTTTATCAGACTGACTATCTACCACAGACAGACTGCATCAGGGTGTTTATCAGACTGACTATCTACCACAGACAGACTGCATCAGGGTGTTTATCAGACTGACTATCTACCACACAGACAGACTGCATCAGGGTGTTTATCAGACGGACTATCTACCACACAGACAGACTGCATCAGGGTGTTTATCAGACTGACTATCTACCACACAGACAGACTGCATCAGGGTGTTTATCAGACTGACTATCTACCACACAGACAGACTGCATCAGGGTGTTTATCAGACTGACTATCTACCACAGACAGACTGCATCAGGGTGTTTATCAGACTGACTATCTACCACAGACAGACTGCATCAGGGTGTTTATCAGACTGACTATCTACCACAGACAGACTGCATCAGGGTGTTTATCAGACTGACTATCTACCACACAGACAGACTGCATCAGGGTGTTTATCAGACTGACTATCTACCACACAGACAGACTGCATCAGGGTGTTTATCAGACTGACTATCTACCACACAGACAGACTGCATCAGGGTGTTTATCAGACTGACTATCTACCACAGACAGACTGCATCAGGGTGTTTATCAGACTGACTATCTACCCACAGACAGACTGCATCAGGGTGTTTATCAGACTGACTATCTACCACACAGACAGACTGCATCAGGGTGTTTATCAGACTGACTATCTACCACAGACAGACTGCATCAGGGTGTTTATCAGACTGACTATCTACCACACAGACAGACTGCATCAGGGTGTTTATCAGACTGACTATCTACCACACAGACAGACTGCATCAGGGTGTTTATCAGACTGACTATCTACCACACAGACAGACTGCATCAGGGTGTTTATCAGACTGACTATCTACCACACAGACAGACTGCATCAGGGTGTTTATCAGACTGACTATCTACCACAGACAGACTGCATCAGGGTGTTTATCAGACTGACTATCTACCACAGACAGACTGCATCAGGGTGTTTATCAGACTGACTATCTACCACAGACAGACTGCATCAGGGTGTTTATCAGACTGACTATCTACCACACAGACAGACTGCATCAGGGTGTTTATCAGACTGACTATCTACCACACAGACAGACTGCATCAGGGTGTTTATCAGACTGACTATCTACCACACAGACAGACTGCATCAGGGTGTTTATCAGACTGACTATCTACCCACAGACAGACTGCATCAGGGTGTTTATCAGACTGACTATCTACCACACAGACAGACTGCATCAGGGTGTTTATCAGACTGACTATCTACCACAGACAGACTGCATCAGGGTGTTTATCAGACTGACTCTCTACCACACAGACAGACTGCATCAGGGTGTTTATCAGACTGACTATCTACCACACAGACAGACTGCATCAGGGTGTTTATCAGACTGACTATCTACCACAGACAGACTGCATCAGGGTGTTTATCAGACTGACTATCTACCACAGACAGACTGCATCAGGGTGTTTATCAGACTGACTATCTACCACACAGACAGACTGCATCAGGGTGTTTATCAGACTGACTATCTACCACAGACAGACTGCATCAGGTGTTTATCAGACTGACTATCTACCACACAGACAGACTGCATCAGGGTGTTTATCAGACTGACTATCTACCACAGACAGACTGCATCAGGGTGTTTATCAGACTGACTATCTACCACACAGACAGACTGCATCAGGGTGTTTATCAGACTGACTATCTACCACAGACAGACTGCATCAGGGTGTTTATCAGACTGACTATCTACCACAGACAGACTGCATCAGGGTGTTTATCAGACTGACTATCTACCACAGACAGACTGCATCAGGGTGTTTATCAGACTGACTATCTACCACACAGACAGACTGCATCAGGGTGTTTATCAGACTGACTATCTACCACAGACAGACAGACTGCATCAGGGTGTTTATCAGACTGACTATCTACCACACAGACAGACTGCATCAGGGTGTTTATCAGACTGACTATCTACCACAGACAGACTGCATCAGGGTGTTTATCAGACTGACTATCTACCACACAGACAGACTGCATCAGGGTGTTTATCAGACTGACTATCTACCACACAGACAGACTGCATCAGGGTGTTTATCAGACTGACTATCTACCACAGACAGACTGCATCAGGGTGTTTATCAGACTGACTATCTACCACAGACAGACTGCATCAGGGTGTTTATCAGACTGACTATCTACCACACAGACAGACTGCATCAGGGTGTTTATCAGACTGACTATCTACCACACAGACAGACTGCATCAGGGTGTTTATCAGACTGACTATCTACCACAGACAGACTGCATCAGGGTGTTTATCAGACTGACTATCTACCACACAGACAGACTGCATCAGGGTGTTTATCAGACTGACTATCTACCACACAGACAGACTGCATCAGGGTGTTTATCAGACTGACTATCTACCACAGACAGACTTCATCGGGTGTTTATCAGACTGACTATCTACCACACAGACAGACTGCATCAGGGTGTTTATCAGACTGACTATCTACCACAGACAGACTGCATCAGGGTGTTTATCAGACTGACTATCTACCACACAGACAGACTGCATCAGGGTGTTTATCAGACTGACTATCTACCACACAGACAGACTGCATCAGGGTGTTTATCAGACTGACTATCTACCACACAGACAGACTGCATCAGGGTGTTTATCAGACTGACTATCTACCACACAGACAGACTGCATCAGGGTGTTTATCAGACTGACTATCTACCACAGACAGACTGCATCAGGGTGTTTATCAGACGACTATCTACCACACAGACAGACTGCATCAGGGTGTTTATCAGACTGACTATCTACCACACAGACAGACTGCATCAGGGTGTTTATCAGACTGACTATCTACCACACAGACAGACTGCATCAGGGTGTTTATCAGACTGACTATCTACCACACAGACAGACTGCATCAGGGTGTTTATCAGACTGACTATCTACCACACAGACAGACTGCATCAGGGTGTTTATCAGACTGACTATCTACCACAGACAGACTGCATCAGGGTGTTTATCAGACTGACTATCTACCACAGACAGACTGCATCAGGGTGTTATCAGACTGACTATCTACCCCCACAGACAGACTGCATCAGGGTGTTTATCAGACTGACTATCTACCACAGACAGACTGCATCAGGGTGTTTATCAGACTGACTATCTACCACAGACAGACTGCATCAGGGTGTTTATCAGACTGACTATCTACACACAGACAGACTGCATCAGGGTGTTTATCAGACTGACTATCTACCACACAGACAGACTGCATCAGGGTGTTTATCAGACTGACTATCTACCACACAGACAGACTGCATCAGGGTGTTTATCAGACTGACTATCTACCACACAGACAGACTGCATCAGGGTGTTTATCAGACTGACTATCTACCACACAGACAGACTGCATCAGGGTGTTTATCAGACTGACTATCTACCACACAGACAGACTGCATCAGGGTGGTTTATCAGACTGACTATCTACCACACAGACAGACTGCATCAGGGTGTTTATCAGACTGACTATCTACCACACAGACAGACTGCATCAGGGTGTTTATCAGACTGACTATCTACCACACAGACAGACTGCATCAGGGTGTTTATCAGACTGACTATCTACCACACAGACAGACTGCATCAGGGTGTTTATCAGACTGACTATCTACCACAGACAGACAGACTGCATCAGGGTGTTTATCAGACTGACTATCTACCACACAGACAGACTGCATCAGGGTGTTTATCAGACTGACTATCTACCACACAGACAGACTGCATCAGGGTGTTTATCAGACTGACTATCTACCACACAGACAGACTGCATCAGGGTGTTTATCAGACTGACTATCTACCACACAGACAGACTGCATCAGGGTGTTTATCAGACTGACTATCTACCACACAGACAGACTGCATCAGGGTGTTTATCAGACTGACTATCTACCACACAGACAGACTGCATCAGGGTGTTTATCAGACTGACTATCTACCACAGACAGACTGCATCAGGGTGTTTATCAGGACTGACTATCTACCCCACAGACAGACTGCATCAGGGTGTTTATCAGACTGACTATCTACCACAGACAGACTGCATCAGGGTGTTTATCAGACTGACTATCTACCACACAGACAGACTGCATCAGGGTGTTTATCAGACTGACTATCTACCCACAGACAGACTGCATCAGGGTGTTTATCAGACTGACTATCTACCACAGACAGACTGTATCAGGGTGTTTATCAGACTGACTATCTACCACAGACAGACTGCAGCAGGGTGTTTATCAGACTGACTATCTACCACACAGACAGACTGCATCAGGGTGTTTATCAGACTGACTATCTACCACACAGACAGACTGCATCAGGGTGTTTATCAGACTGACTATCTACCACACAGACAGACTGTATCAGGGTGTTTATCAGACTGACTATCTACCACACAGACAGACTGCATCAGGGTGTTTATCAGACTGACTATCTACCACAGACAGACTGCATCAGGGTGTTTATCAGACTGACTATCTACCACAGACAGACTGCATCAGGGTGTTTATCAGACTGACTATCTACCACAGACAGACTGCATCAGGGTGTTTATCAGACTGACTATCTACCACACAGACAGACTGCATCAGGGTGTTTATCAGACTGACTATCTACCACACAGACAGACTGCATCAGGGTGTTTATCAGACTGACTATCTACCACACAGACAGACTGCATCAGGGTGTTTATCAGACTGACTATCTACCACACAGACAGACTGCATCAGGGTGTTTATCAGACTGACTATCTACCACAGACAGACTGCATCAGGGTGTTTATCAGACTGACTATCTACCCACAGACAGACTGCATCAGGGTGTTTATCAGACTGACTATCTACCACAGACAGACTGCATCAGGGTGTTTATCAGACTGACTATCTACCACACAGACAGACTGCATCAGGGTGTTTATCAGACTGACTATCTACCACAGACAGACTGCATCAGGGTGTTTATCAGACTGACTATCTACCACACAGACAGACTGCATCAGGGTGTTTATCAGACTGACTATCTACCACAGACAGACTGCATCAGGGTGTTTATCAGACTGACTATCTACCACAGACAGACTGCATCAGGGTGTTTATCAGACTGACTATCTACCACACAGACAGACTGCCTCAGGGTGTTTATCAGACTGACTATCTACCACACAGACAGACTGCCTCAGGGTGTTTATCAGACTGACTATCTACCACAGACAGACTGCATCAGGGTGTTTATCAGACTGACTATCTACCACACAGACAGACTGCATCAGGGTGTTTATCAGACTGACTATCTACCACAGACAGACTGCATCAGGGTGTTTATCAGACTGACTATCTACCACAGACAGACTGCATCAGGTGTTTTATCAGACTGACTATCTACCACAGACAGACTGCATCAGGGTGTTTATCAGACTGACTATCTACCACACAGACAGACTGCATCAGGGTGTTTATCAGACTTACTATCTACCACACAGACAGACTGCATCAGGGTGTTTATCAGACTGACTATCTACCACACAGACAGACTGCATCAGGGTGTTTATCAGACTGACTATCTACCACACAGACAGACTGCATCAGGGTGTTTATCAGACTGACTATCTACCACAGACAGACTGCATCAGGGTGTTTATCAGACTGACTATCTACCACACAGACAGACTGCATCAGGGTGTTTATCAGACTGACTATCTACCACAGACAGACTGCATCAGGGTGTTTATCAGACTTACTATCTACCACACAGACAGACTGCATCAGGGTGTTTATCAGACTGACTATCTACCACACAGACAGACTGCATCAGGGTGTTTATCAGACTGACTATCTACCACACAGACAGACTGCATCAGGGTGTTTATCAGACTGACTATCTACCACAGACAGACTGCATCAGGGTGTTTATCAGACTGACTATCTACCACACAGACAGACTGCATCAGGGTGTTTATCAGACTGACTATCTACCACAGACAGACTGCATCAGGGTGTTTATCAGACTGACTATCTACCACAGACAGACTGCATCAGGGTGTTTATCAGACTGACTATCTACCACACAGACAGACTGCATCAGGGTGTTTATCAGACTGACTATCTACCACACAGACAGACTGCATCAGGGTGTTTATCAGACTGACTATCTACCACAGACAGACTGCATCAGGGTGTTTATCAGACTGACTATCTACCACAGACAGACTGCATCAGGGTGTTTATCAGACTGACTATCTACCACACAGACAGACTGCATCAGGGTGTTTATCAGACTGACTATCTACCACACAGACAGACTGCATCAGGGTGTTTATCAGACTGACTATCTACCACAGACAGACTGCATCAGGGTGTTTATCAGACTGACTATCTACCACAGACAGACTGCATCAGGGTGTTTATCAGACTGACTATCTACCACACAGACAGACTGCATCAGGGTGTTTATCAGACTGACTATCTACCACAGACAGACTGCATCAGGGTGTTTATCAGACTGACTATCTACCACAGACAGACTGCATCAGGGTGTTTTATCAGACTGACTATCTACCACAGACAGACTGCATCAGGGTGTTTATCAGACTGACTATCTACCACACAGACAGACTGCATCAGGGTGTTTATCAGACTGACTATCTACCACAGACAGACTGCATCAGGGTGTTTATCAGACTGACTATCTACCACACAGACAGACTGCATCAGGGTGTTTATCAGACTTACTATCTACCACACAGACAGACTGCATCAGGGTGTTTATCAGACTGACTATCTACCACACAGACAGACTGCATCAGGGTGTTTATCAGACTGACTATCTACCACACAGACAGACTGCATCAGGGTGTTTATCAGACTGACTATCTACCACAGACAGACTGCATCAGGGTGTTTATCAGACTGACTATCTACCACACAGACAGACTGCATCAGGGTGTTTATCAGACTGACTATCTACCACAGACAGACTGCATCAGGGTGTTTATCAGACTGACTATCTACCACAGACAGACTGCATCAGGGTGTTTATCAGACTGACTATCTACCACACAGACAGACTGCATCAGGGTGTTTATCAGACTGACTATCTACCACACAGACAGACTGCATCAGGGTGTTTATCAGACTGACTATCTACCACAGACAGACTGCATCAGGGTGTTTATCAGACTGACTATCTACCACAGACAGACTGCATCAGGGTGTTTATCAGACTGACTATCTACCACACAGACAGACTGCATCAGGGTGTTTATCAGACTGACTATCTACCACACAGACAGACTGCATCAGGGTGTTTATCAGACTGACTATCTACCACAGACAGACTGCATCAGGGTGTTTATCAGACTGACTATCTACCACAGACAGACTGCATCAGGGTGTTTATCAGACTGACTATCTACCACACAGACAGACTGCATCAGGGTGTTTATCAGACTGACTATCTACCACAGACAGACTGCATCAGGGTGTTTATCAGACTGACTATCTACCACACAGACAGACTGCATCAGGGTGTTTATCAGACTGACTATCTACCACAGACAGACTGCAGCAGGGTGTTTATCAGACTGACTATCTACCACACAGACAGACTGCATCAGGGTGTTTATCAGACTGACTATCTACCACACAGACAGACTGCATCAGGGTGTTTATCAGACTGACTATCTACCACACAGACAGACTGTATCAGGGTGTTTATCAGACTGACTATCTACCACACAGACAGACTGCATCAGGGTGTTTATCAGACTGACTATCTACCACAGACAGACTGCATCAGGGTGTTTATCAGACTGACTATCTACCACAGACAGACTGCATCAGGGTGTTTATCAGACTGACTATCTACCACAGACAGACTGCATCAGGGTGTTTATCAGACTGACTATCTACCACACAGACAGACTGCATCAGGGTGTTTATCAGACTGACTATCTACCACACAGACAGACTGCATCAGGGTGTTTATCAGACTGACTATCTACCACAGACAGACTGCATCAGGGTGTTTATCAGACTGACTATCTACCACACAGACAGACTGCATCAGGGTGTTTATCAGACTGACTATCTACCACAGACAGACTGCATCAGGGTGTTTATCAGACTATCTACCACACAGACAGACTGCATCAGGGTGTTTATCAGACTGACTATCTACCACAGACAGACTGCATCAGGGTGTTTATCAGACTGACTATCTACCACAGACAGACTGCATCAGGGTGTTTATCAGACTGACTATCTACCACACAGACAGACTGCATCAGGGTGTTTATCAGACTGACTATCTACCAGACAGACAGACTGCATCAGGGTGTTTATCAGACTGACTATCTACCACACAGACAGACTGCATCAGGGTGTTTATCAGACTGACTATCTACCACACAGACAGACTGCATCAGGGTGTTTATCAGACTGACTATCTACCACACAGACAGACTGCATCAGGGTGTTTATCAGACTGACTATCTACCACAGACAGACTGCATCAGGGTGTTTATCAGACTGACTATCTACCACACAGACAGACTGCATCAGGGTGTTTATCAGACTGACTATCTACCACACAGACAGACTGCATCAGGGTGTTTATCAGACTGACTATCTACCACAGACAGACTGCATCAGGGTGTTTATCAGACTGACTATCTACCACACAGACAGACTGCATCAGGGTGTTTATCAGACTGACTATCTACCACAGACAGACTGCATCAGGGTGTTTATCAGACTGACTATCTACCACAGACAGACTGCATCAGGGTGTTTATCAGACTGACTATCTACCACACAGACAGACTGCATCAGGGTGTTTATCAGACTGACTATCTACCACAGACAGACTGCATCAGGGTGTTTATCAGACTGACTATCTACCACACAGACAGACTGCATCAGGGTGTTTATCAGACTATCTACCACACAGACAGACTGCATCAGGGTGTTTATCAGACTGACTATCTACCACACAGACAGACTGCATCAGGGTGTTTATCAGACTGACTATCTACCACACAGACAGACTGCATCAGGGTGTTTATCAGACTGACTATCTACCACACAGACAGACTGCATCAGGGTGTTTATCAGACTGACTATCTACCACACAGACAGACTGCATCAGGGTGTTTATCAGACTGACTATCTACCACACAGACAGACTGCATCAGGGTGTTTATCAGACTGACTATCTACCACACAGACAGACTGCATCAGGGTGTTTATCAGACTGACTATCTACCACACAGACAGACTGCATCAGGGTGTTTATCAGACTGACTATCTACCACACAGACAGACTGCATCAGGGTGTTTATCAGACTGACTATCTACCCCACAGACAGACTGCATCAGGGTGTTTATCAGACTGACTATCTACCACAGACAGACTGCATCAGGGTGTTTATCAGACTGACTATCTACCACACAGACAGACTGCATCAGGGTGTTTATCAGACTGACTATCTACCACACAGACAGACTGCATCAGGGTGTTTATCAGACTGACTATCTACCACACAGACAGACTGCATCAGGGTGTTTATCAGACTGACTATCTACCACACAGACAGACTGCATCAGGGTGTTTATCAGACTGACTATCTACCACAGACAGACTGCATCAGGGTGTTTATCAGACTGACTATCTACCACACAGACAGACTGCATCAGGGTGTTTATCAGACTGACTATCTACCACACAGACAGACTGCATCAGGGTGTTTATCAGACTGACTATCTACCACAGACAGACTGCATCAGGGTGTTTATCAGACTGACTATCTACCACAGACAGACTGCATCAGGGTGTTTATCAGACTGACTATCCACCACACAGACAGACTGCATCAGGGTGTTTATCAGACTGACTATCTACCACAGACAGACTGCATCAGGGTGTTTATCAGACTGACTATCTACCACAGACAGACTGCATCAGGGTGTTTATCAGACTGACTATCTACCACAGACAGACTGCATCAGGGTGTTTATCAGACTGACTATCTACCACACAGACAGACTGCATCAGGGTGTTTATCAGACTGACTATCTACCACACAGACAGACTGCATCAGGGTGTTTATCAGACTGACTATCTACCACAGACAGACTGCATCAGGGTGTTTATCAGACTGACTATCTACCACAGACAGACTGCATCAGGGTGTTTATCAGACTGACTATCTACCCCACAGACAGACTGCATCAGGGTGTTTATCAGACTGACTATCTACCACAGACAGACTGCATCAGGGTGTTTATCAGACTGACTATCTACCACACAGACAGACTGCATCAGGGTGTTTATCAGACTGACTATCTACCACACAGACAGACTGCATCAGGGTGTTTATCAGACTGACTATCTACCACACAGACAGACTGCATCAGGGTGTTTATCAGACTGACTATCTACCACAGACAGACTGCATCAGGGTGTTTATCAGACTGACTATCTACCACAGACAGACTGCATCAGGGTGTTTATCAGACTGACTATCTACCACACAGACAGACTGCATCAGGGTGTTTATCAGACTGACTATCTACCACACAGACAGACTGCATCAGGGTGTTTATCAGACTGACTATCTACCACAGACAGACTGCATCAGGGTGTTTATCAGACTGACTATCTACCACACAGACAGACTGCATCAGGGTGTTTATCAGACTGACTATCTACCACACAGACAGACTGCATCAGGGTGTTTATCAGACTGACTATCTACCACACAGACAGACTGCATCAGGGTGTTTATCAGACTGACTATCTACCACAGACAGACTGCATCAGGGTGTTTATCAGACTGACTATCTACCACACAGACAGACTGCATCAGGGTGTTTATCAGACTGACTATCTACCACACAGACAGACTGCAACAGGGTGTTTATCAGACTGACTATCTACCACACAGACAGACTGCATCAGGGTGTTTATCAGACTGACTATCTACCACACAGACAGACTGCATCAGGGTGTTTATCAGACTGACTATCTACCACACAGACAGACTGCATCAGGGTGTTTATCAGACTGACTATCTACCACAGACAGACTGCATCAGGGTGTTTATCAGACTGACTATCTACCACAGACAGACTGCATCAGGGTGTTTATCAGACTGACTATCTACCACAGACAGACTGCATCAGGGTGTTTATCAGACTGACTATCTACCACACAGACAGACTGCATCAGGGTGTTTATCAGACTGACTATCTACCACACAGACAGACTGCATCAGTGTAGGCTACTCTGGATCATGATTCTAAATCATTTATAATTTTAATTTAAAAAAAAAATTTTCTTCTAAATAATCTACATTTCTCAGATTTTTCCCAGCCCTAAAAAATGGTGTCCTGATGGGGTTTAAGCGTTGTTGTGGACGTAGAACATCCAATGTTGTAGTTTTTTTGTTAAGTGATTTTTGAGAGTGAAAAAAAAATCAGTTCTCCCCTTTTGTTTAGTCGTTTGTTTAACGTGGCTTGGCTTTTGGTATCAAGTATTGGTTCATTTAGTTCTGCCTTTTAGCAGAGAACAACACATGACAGTTTGAAATCTGCAGTGAATCCATTTGGTCTCTTTTTCTTTGCTGTTGCAGTAAATCTATTCAAATAAATGTAAGAACACAAAGGGCATGTTCATTTAAAAGATGGCTAGTCATTATTAGCCTGGTTCTGTATGAACATTTTACATTTTAGTCATTTAGCAGACGCTCTTATCCAGAGCGACTTACAGTTAGTGAGTGCATACATTATTTTTTTATTTTATCTTTTTGAATTTGTTTTATTTTTTATTTTTGTTTTATATTTTTCATACTGGCCCCCCGTGGGAATCGAACCCACAACCCTGGCGTTGCAAACGCCATGCTCTACCAACTGAGCTACATCCCTGCCGGCCATTCCCTCCCCTACCCTGGACGACGCTGGGCCAATTGTGTGCCGCCCCCATGAGTCTCCCGGTCGCGGCCGGCTACGACAGAGCCTGGATTCGAACCAGGATCTCTAGTGGCACAGCTAGCACTGCGATGCAGTGCCTTAGACCACTGCGCCACTCGGGAGACTGAACCCTGCACACACACACACCACGTGTGTGGCTCAGTTGGTAGAGCATGGCGGTTGCAACGCCAGGGTTGTGGGTTCGATTCCCACGGGGGAACCAGTACAAAAATGTATGCGCTCACTTCTGTAAGTCTCTGGATAAGAGCGTCCTGCTAAAGGACGTAAACGTAACAAGCTAACAGAAAATATGCCAAGCAGTTTTGAAGAAAGAGGAGTGTGAAATGTTTTCTCCTGTCTGTCTGTCTGTCTGTCTCTCTGTCTGTCTGTCTGTCTGTCTGTCTCTCTGTCTCTCTGTCTCTCTGTCTCTCTGTCTGTCTGTCTGTCTGTCTGTCTCTCTCTCTGTCTGTCTCTCTGTCTCTCTGTCTCTCTGTCTCTCTGTCTCTCTGTCTGTCTGTCTGTCTGTCTGTCTGTCTCTCTCTCTGTCTGTCTCTCTGTCTCTCTGTCTCTCTGTCTCTCTGTCTGTCTGTCTGTCTGTCTCTCTCTCTGTCTGTCTCTCTGTCTCTCTCTCTCTCTGTCTCTCTGTCTCTCTGTCTGTCTGTCTGTCTGTCTGTCTGTCTCTCTGTCTCTCTGTCTCTCTGTCTCTGTCTGTCTGTCTGTCTCTGTCTCTCTGTCTGTCTGTCTGTCTGTAGGCTCAGAAGGAGTTGCTGGACACAGAACTGGACCTTTATAAGAAGATCCAGTCAGGAGAAGACGCTGTTCAACTGAAGATCAGATACACACAACTACAGTTAGAGGTAGGGTTCAACTGAAGGTCAGATAGACAGTTACATCTATCTGATGAACTAGCATTCACCTTCAATCACTTACATGTTCAATGTACTGTCTCTGTTCAGCCACTTGGGGGTGCTCACACACTGCGTTTTCTTCTTCATGGCTCTTTGTTGCATCTTATAGCTTGCATTGTGTGTGTGTGTTGAGGTAACATTTGAGCATCGTGTGGCTGTCCCCCCCCTCTCCTCTCCTCTCCAGGCAGCTAAGAGGGGGATCCTGGCTCCAGGGCGGGGCAGAGGGGCCCATGCTAGAGGCCGTGGGTCCCTGAGGAGCAGGGGTAGGGGTAGGGGGTGCCGGGGTAGGGGTCTCCCTGCCCACTCCACAGTAGACCACAGACCCAGAGCCCTGGAGATCTCTGGGTTTACAGACGCTGACCTCCAGGACCTGCTGCCACACTTCGCTGTAAGTTGGACTTCTTGAACCCCTGTCTGGTTTAAACTAGTTTTAATGAACCCTGTCTGGTTTAAACTAGTTTTAATGAACCCCTGTCTGGTTTAAACTAGTTTTAATGAACCCCTGTCTGGTTTAAACTAGTTTTAATGAACCCCTGTCTGGTTTAAACTAGTTTTAATGAACCCCTGTCTGGTTTAAACTAGTTTTAATGAACCCCTGTCTGGTTTAAACTAGTTTTAATGAACCCCTGTCTGGTTTAAACTAGTTTTAATGAACCCCTGTCTGGTTTAAACTAGTTTTAATGAACCCCTGTCTGGTTTAAACTAGTTTTAATGAACCCCTGTCTGGTTTAAACTAGTTTTAATGAACCCCTGTCTGGTTTAAACTAGTTTTAATGAACCCCTGTCTGGTTTAAACTAGTTTTAATGAACCCCTGTCTGGTTTAAACTAGTTTTAATGAACCCCTGTCTGGTTTAAACTAGTTTTAATGAACCCCTGTCTGGTTTAAACTAGTTTTAATGAGCCCCTGTCTGGTTTAAACTAGTTTTAATGAGCCCCTGTCTGGTTTAAACTAGTTTTAATGAGCCCTTGTCTGGTTTAAACTAGTTTTAATGAACCCGGTCTGGTTTAAACTAGTTTTAATGAGCCCCTGTCTGGTTTAAACTAGTTTTAATGAACCCCTGTCTGGTTTAAACTAGTTTTAATGAACCCCTGTCTGGTTTAAACTAGTTTTAATGAACCCGGTCTGGTTTAAACTAGTTTTAATGAACCCCTGTCTGGTTTAAACTAGTTTTAATGAACCCCTGTCTGGTTTAAACTAGTTTTAATGAACCCCTGTCTGGTTTAAACTAGTTTTAATGAACCCCTGTCTGGTTTAAACTAGTTTTAATGAACCCCTGTCTGGTTTAAACTAGTTTTAATGAACCCCTGTCTGGTTTAAACTAGTTTTAATGAACCCCTGTCTGGTTTAAACTAGTTTTAATGAACCCCTGTCTGGTTTAAACTAGTTTTAATGAACCCCTGTCTGGTTTAAACTAGTTTTAATGAACCCCTGTCTGGTTTAAACTAGTTTTAATGAACCCCTTTCTGGTTTAAACTAGTTTTAATGAACCCCTGTCTGGTTTAAACTAGTTTTAATGAACCCCTGTCTGGTTTAAACTAGTTTTAATGAACCCCTGTCTGGTTTAAACTAGTTTTAATGAACCCCTGTCTGGTTTAAACTAGTTTTAATGAACCCCTGTCTGGTTTAAACTAGTTTTAATGAACCCCTGTCTGGTTTAAACTAGTTTTAATGAGCCCCTGTCTGGTTTAAACTAGTTTTAATGAACCCCTGTCTGGTTTAAACTAGTTTTAATGAACCCCTTTCTGGTTTAAACTAGTTTTAATGAACCCCTGTCTGGTTTAAACTAGTTTTAATGAACCCCTGTCTGGTTTAAACTAGTTTTAATGAACCCCTGTCTGGTTTAAACTAGTTTTAATGAACCCCTGTCTGGTTTAAACTAGTTTTAATGAGCCCCTGTCTGGTTTAAACTAGTTTTAATGAACCCCTGTCTGGTTTAAACTAGTTTTAATGAACCCCTGTCTGGTTTAAACTAGTTTTAATGAACCCGGTCTGGTTTAAACTAGTTTTAATGAACCCCTGTCTGGTTTAAACTAGTTTTAATGAACCCCTGTCTGGTTTAAACTAGTTTTAATGAACCCCTGTCTGGTTTAAACTAGTTTTAATGAACCCCTGTCTGGTTTAAACTAGTTTTAATGAACCCCTGTCTGGTTTAAACTAGTTTTAATGAACCCCTGTCTGGTTTAAACTAGTTTTAATGAACCCCTGTCTGGTTTAAACTAGTTTTAATGAACCCCTGTCTGGTTTAAACTAGTTTTAATGAACCCCTGTCTGGTTTAAACTAGTTTTAATGAACCCCTGTCTGGTTTAAACTAGTTTTAATGAACCCCTTTCTGGTTTAAACTAGTTTTAATGAACCCCTGTCTGGTTTAAACTAGTTTTAATGAACCCCTGTCTGGTTTAAACTAGTTTTAATGAACCCCTGTCTGGTTTAAACTAGTTTTAATGAACCCCTGTCTGGTTTAAACTAGTTTTAATGAGCCCCTGTCTGGTTTAAACTAGTTTTAATGAGCCCCTGTCTGGTTTAAACTAGTTTTAATGAACCCCTGTCTGGTTTAAACTAGTTTTAATGAACCCGGTCTGGTTTAAACTAGTTTTAATGAACCCCTGTCTGGTTTAAACTAGTTTTAATGAACCCCTGTCTGGTTTAAACTAGTTTTAATGAACCCCGGTCTGGTTTAAACTAGTTTTAATGATCCCCTGTCTGGTTTAAACTAGTTTTAATGAACCCCTGTCTGGTTTATATGAATTTCATTTGGAATGTTTGTTGGAGAAAATAGCTGTTCAATTTCTTGAAATTGTTGAAAACCAAATGGTTGTCAGTAGTGCTCTGATATCGGTTTGCTTGGGTGAATGAATGAGTTCAGACTCCTGGACTAAGAGACCGGCGAGTTCATCTTTTATTCCATCTTTCATCTTGTTGTTCTCCTTTCTGCAGCAATTTGGAGAGTTGGAGGACTGTCAGATAGACGATACTTCCTTTCTGGCTGTTATCACCTACAGGAGCAGACCAGAGGCTGAACAGGTAAAGGGTTAAACACCGTCTTTCAACCTAAGGATACACCGCTGGACATTGAACCCAGTGATACACCGCTGGACATTGAACCCAGTGATACACCACTGGACATTGAACCCAGTGATACACCACTGGACATTGAACCCAGTGATACACAATTGAACCCAGTGATACACCACTGGACATTGAACCCAGTGATACACCACTGGACATTGAACCCAGTGATACACCATTGAACCCAGTGATACACCACTGGACATTGAACCCAGTGATACACCATTGAACCCAGTGATACACCGCTGGACATTGAACCCAGTGATACACCATTGAACCCAGTGATACACCACTGGACATTGAACCCAGTGATACACCGCTGGACATTGAACCCATTGATACACCATTGAACCCAGTGATACACCACTGGACATTGAACCCAGTGATACACCGCTGGACATTGAACCCAGTGATACACCGCTGGACATTGAACCCAGTGTTACACCGCTGGACATTGAACCCAGTGATACACCGCTGGACATTGAACCCAGTGATACACCACTGGACATTGAACCCAGTGATACACCGCTGGACATTGAACCCAGTCATCCTTTACCTTGTCCTCACGTCTTCCTCACTCTTTCTCTCCCTTCCTCTCCTCCTTGTCCGCTGTGTTCCCTCCCTCTCTCTCTCTCTCTCTCTCTCTCTCTCTCCATCCTTCCTTTCCCTCCCTCCCGTAGGCGGCGGTGCACGGTGTTCGTCTGAACAGCAGCGAGTTGCGTCTGTCCTGGCACAAGCCTGCCGTCTCCCTGACCTCCCAGGAGCCTGACGAGCAGGAGGCAGATCATGACGAGGTGAAGGGGGGTGTTGTTTTGACAGTTACGGAGTAATGGATGTTTATGCTGATGGTTGTAGAAGTGTTTGGAGAATGAGTGTGTTGGGCACAGCGCTTCACGGGAAAGGCTTTCTCAAAGGCCACACTCATCCAATGAAAAATGAGACAATGGGAGGCAGAAATGTAAGGTGGTTTGTTTCTCTATTAGCTTGATGCCTCACTAAATGATTCTGCTGCTCTGTCGTTCACTACGTACTTTAGTCTGAGACTGCCGTCGTCCAAGTCCTTTTGTGGTGACGAGGCGCGCAGGAGAAGTTGTTCAAGACCTAAGTCATCAGCGATTTGGATCATCTCTAACCGATCAGAGTATCAAAGCCAATAAAACATGTCAAATCGCTTTACCAACGCGTGTGTTCTGGCTCTGGTCCAACCCATCGGTTTCTGGACCGGTCAGACGGTCCCGAATGTGTTGGCATTCGGTGAAGGGTACTCAGATCCAGACTCATTGAGGAGAAGAGGGCGGCAGGTAGCGTAGAGGTTAAGAGCGTTGCTGGTTCAAATCCCTGAGGTGAAAAATCTGCCGGCGTGCCCTTGAGCAAGGCACTTAACCCTAATTGTTCCTGTAAGTCGCTCTGGATAAGAGCATCTGCTAAATGACTAAAATGTAATGAAACTAACATCCTTGGACGTAGCGTTTGGCCAGATCAATGAGTTTGGATAGCCAGGGAATATCTTTCTACCTTTTTTCATTCATTATAAAAGTGTTTGTCTCACCCTGTCTTGTCCCTTTGTAGTTCCAGGAAGAGTCGCTGATTGATGATGCGTTGCTACAGGACGACGATGAGGAAGATGATGACAACGAGCCCCGCCCCTGGCGCAGATGAAGACGGCCCTGATTGGACGAAACGCTAACGCAACTTTTTATTGCTTTGCAGTTTCTGATTGGCTGTCTGTTTTTGAAACTTCTAGGTGCATTTCACTATGGTTAGAACCTAAACAGCTAATTCATTCTGTTGTACTGATTCAATAGATTACTAGACAAAGTACTGTTGGAGGTTCATGGAAATACTGTTTTTTTTTTTTTCTCTTCCTGCTTTTCATTTGTACAAATAGTTTGATAACATTAAGATGGTACAGTTTATTTTTGCTTATTGGGTAGAAATGATCTGATACCAGATGACTTTAGAAAAATGGCATTGACCGAACAGATCAAATGATGCCATAAGAGCATTGTGTTGAACGCTGTGCAATGTTTAAAAGTGAGAACCGCAGAAGGGCGAAGTTACTAAATGATGTGTTGACTGTGTGATATTAAGGTTGCTTCTTGTGTAAATATTTTATGTCTGGATTTTAATGATTTGTATGACAGCTTTGCTTCTCGATTCTTCCTTGGATTTATTTTTGAAATGTCAAAAAAAAAATAAAGACTAGAAATGGTCCCCCCCAAAAACAATCAGCTGCAAAAAAACAAACAGAAAAAAAACATTGGAGAATCCTGCAGCTGTGATGGCATTGATGAAATAAACAAAACCAGCTGGAAAAAAAACATCCCACAAAAAAGCTGACAAAATAAAGACCATAAAAAAATAAAAATAAACTTTTTCACAAAAAGAGCAAATTTCCATATGGTTTTCCATTTTCCATAAAAAAATGGTAAAGAGCAGAAAACAATTTTCCATGTCCACACTTGGTGAGGCTCGGTGTCAGTAAGATGGTATCTCTTGGTATGGTATCTCGGTAACGGTAAGTTCTGTTTATCTCTTGGTATGGTATCTCGGTAACGGTAAGTTCTGTTTATCTCTTGGTATGGTATCTCGGTAACGGTAAGTTCTGTTTATCTCTTGGTATGGTATCTCGGTAACGGTAAGTTCTGTTTATCTCTTGGTATGGTATCTCGGTAACGGTAAGTTCTGTTTATCTCTTGGTATGGTATCTCGGTAACGGTAAGTTCTGTTTATCAACAGGACATATTGTCTCTTAGACCTGGGACCAGAGGACAACAGGACATATTGTCTCTTAGACCTGGGACCAGAGGACAACAGGACATAATGTCTCTTAGACCTGGGACCAGAGGACAACAGGACATATTGTCTCTTAGACCTGTGACCAGAGGACAACAGGACATAATGTCTCTTAGATCTGGGACCAGAGGACAACAGGACATAATGTCTCTTAGATCTGGGACCAGAGGACAACAGGACATATTGTCTCTTAGACCTGGGACCAGAGGACAACAGGACATATTGTCTCTTAGACCTGGGACCAGAGGACAACAGGACATAATGTCTCTTAGACCTGGGACCAGAGGACAACAGGACATATTGTCTCTTAGACCTGGGACCAGAGGACAACAGGACATAATGTCTCTTAGATCTGGGACCAGAGGACAACAGGACATAATGTCTCTTAGATCTGGGACCAGAGGACAACAGGACATAATGTCTCTTAGATCTGGGACCAGAGGACAACAGGACATATTGTCTCTTAGACCTGGGACCAGAGGACAACAGGACATATTGTCTCTTAGATCTGGGACCAGAGGACAACAGGACATATTGTCTCTTAGACCTGGGACCAGAGGACAACAGGACATAATGTCTCTTAGATCTGGGACCAGAGGACAACAGGACATATTGTCTCTTAGATCTGGGACCAGAGGACAACAGGACATAATGTCTCTTAGATCTGGGACCAGAGGACAACAGGACATAATGTCTCTTAGACCTGGGACCAGAGGACAACAGGACATATTGTCTCTTAGATCTGGGACCAGAGGACAACAGGACATATTGTCTCTTAGACCTGGGACCAGAGGACAACAGGACATATTGTCTCTTAGACCTGGGACCAGAGGACAACAGGACATAATGTCTCTTAGATCTGGGACCAGAGGACAACCTGACCTGATAGACACTTCCTCTTCTGATCAACAATACATTTTGGATTTTACTTTTGAAATGTTCATGCCATGATTTGTAATAATGGTGATCATTTGTAATAAATTATGTGTGTGTGTATATAATACATGTTTCCTATGTCTTGGTCTCTTCTCTGAGTAATGATAACATTTCAGTGGATGTCTGTATTGGAGATCCTGTGGCAGTTATAATGTGTCTATAACGTGCTGTTTAGCCTGTACCTATAATAATAATAATAATAATAATAATAATAATAATAATAATAATAATAATAAGCCATTTAGCAGACGCTTTTATCCAAAGCGACTTACAGTCATACCTCTACCTGTCCTGCTGTGAAGGACTTATAACGTGCTGTTCAGCCTGTACCTCTACCTGTCCTGCTGTGAAGGACTTATAACGTGTTGTTTAGCCTGTACCTCCACCTGTCCTGCTGTGAAGGACTTATAACGTGTTGTTCAGCCTGTACCTCCACCTGTCCTGCTGTGAAGGACTTATAACGTGTTGTTTAGCCTGTACCTCCACCTGTCCTGCTGTGAAGGACTTATAACCTATTGTTTAGCCTGTACCTGTCCTGCTGTGAAGGACTTATAACGTGTTGTTCAGCCTGTACCTCTACCTGTCCTGCTGTGAAGAACTTATAACGTGCTGTTTAGCCTGTACCTCTACCTGTCCTGCTGTAATGGACTTATAATGTGTTGTTTAGCCTGTACCTCCACCTGTCCTGCTGTGAAGGACTTATAACGTGTTGTTTAGCCTGTACCTGTCCTGCTGTGAAAGACTTATAACATGTTGTTCAGCCTGTAACTCTACCTGTCCTGCTGTGAAGGACTTATAACGTGCTGTTTAGCCTGTACCTCCACCTGTCCTGCTGTGAAGGACTTATAACGTGTTGTTTAGCCTCTACCTCTACCTGTCCTGCTGTGAAGGACTTATAACGTGTTGTTCAGCCTGTACCTCCACCTGTCCTGCTGTGAATGACTTATAACGTGTTGTTTAGCCTGTACCTCTACCTGTCCTGCTGTGAAGGACTTATAACGTGTTGTTTAGCCTGTACCTCCACCTGTCCTGCTGTGAAGGACTTATAACGTGTTGTTCAGCCTGTACCTCTACCTGTCCTGCTGTGAAGGACTTATAATGTGTTGTTTAGCCTGTACCTCTACTGCTGTGAAGGACTTATAACGTGTTGTTTAGCCTGTACCTCTACCTGTCTTGCTGTGAAGGACTTATAACGTGTTGTTCAGCCTGTACCTCTACCTGTCCTGCTGTGAAGAACTTATAACGTGTTGTTTAGCCTGTACCTCTACCTGTCCTGCTGTGAAGGACTTATAACGTGTTGTTTAGCCTGTACCTCCACCTGTCCTGCTGTGTAGGACTTATAACGTGCTGTTTAGCCTGTACCTCTACCTGTCCTGCTGTGAAGGACTTATAACGTGTTTTTCAGCCTGTACCTCTACCTGTCCTGCTGTGAAGGACTTATAACGTGTTGTTTAGCCTGTACCTCTACCTGTCCTGCTGTGAAGGACTTATAACGTGTTGTTCAGCCTGTACCTCCACCTGTCCTGCTGTGAAGGACTTATAACGTGTTGTTCAGCCTGTACCTCTACCTGTCCTGCTGTGAAGGACTTATAACGTGTTGTTCAGCCTGTACCTCTACCTGTCCTGCTGTGAAGGACTTATAACGTGTTGTTCAGCCTGTACCTCCACCTGTCCTGCTGTGTAGGACTTATAACGTGCTGTTTAGCCTGTACCTCTACCTGTCCTGCTGTGAAGGACTTATAACGTGTTGTTTAGCCTGTACCTCCACCTGTCCTGCTGTGAAGGACTTATAACGTGCTGTTTAGCCTGTACCTCTACCTGTCCTGCTGTGAAGGACTTATAACGTGTTGTTTAGCCTGTACCTCCACCTGTCCTGCTGTGAAGGACTTATAACGTGTTGTTTAGCCTGTACCTCCACCTGTACTGCTGTGAAGGACTTATAACCTGTTGTTTAGCCTGTACCTCTCCTGCTGTGAAGGACTTATAACGTGTTGTTTAGCCTGTACCTCTACCTGTCCTGCTGTGAAGGACTTATAACGTGTTGTTTAGCCTGTACCTCTACCTGTCCTGCTGTGAATGACTTATAACATGTTTAGCCTGTACCTCTACCTGTCCTGCTGTGAAACTTATAACGTGTTGTTTAGCCTGTACCTCTATCTGTCCTGCTGTGAAGGACTTATAACGTGTTGTTTAGCCTGTACCTCTACCTGTCCTGTTGTGAAGGACTTATAACGTGTTGTTTAGCCTGTACCTCTACCTGTCCTGCTGTGAAGGACTTATAACCTGTTGTTTAGCCTGTACCTGTCCTGCTGTGAAGGACTTATAACGTGTTGTTTAGCCTGTACCTCCACCTGTCCTGCTGTGAAGGACTTATAACGTGTTGTTTAGCCTGTACCTCCACCTGTACTGCTGTGAAGGACTTATAACCTGTTGTTTAGCCTGTACCTCTCCTGCTGTGAAGGACTTATAACGTGTTGTTTAGCCTGTACCTCTACCTGTCCTGTTGTGAAGGACTTATAACGTGTTGTTCAGCCTGTACCTCTACCTGTCCTGCTGTGAAGAACTTATAACGTGCTGTTTAGCCTGTACCTCTACCTGTCCTGCTGTGAAGGACTTATAACGTGTTGTTTAGCCTGTACCTCCACCTGTCCTGTTGTGAAGGACTTATAACGTGTTGTTCAGCCTGTACCTCCACCTGTCCTGCTGTGAAGGACTTATAACGTGTTGTTCAGCCTGTACCTCTACCTGTCCTGCTGTGAAGGACTTATAACGTGTTGTTCAGCCTGTACCTCTACCTGTCCTGCTGTGAAGAATTTATAACGTGCTGTTTAGCCTGTACCTCTACCTGTCCTGCTGTAATGGACTTATAATGTGTTGTTTAGCCTGTACCTCCACCTGTCCTGCTGTGAAGGACTTATAACGTGTTGTTTAGCCTGTACCTGTCCTGCTGTGAAAGACTTATAACATGTTGTTCAGCCTGTACCTCTACCTGTCGTGCTGTGAAGGACTTATAACGTGTTGTTTAGCCTGTACCTCTACCTGTCCTGCTGTGAAGGACTTATAACGTGTTGTTTAGACTGTACCTCTACCTGTCCTGCTGTGAAGGACTTATAACGTGTTGTTTAGCCTGTACCTCTACCTGTCCTGCTGTGAAGGACTTATAACGTGTTGTTTAGCCTGTACCTCTACCTGTCCTGCTGTGAATGACTTATAACGTGTTGTTTAGACTGTACCTCTACCTGTCCTGCTGTGAAACTTATAACGTGTTGTTTAGCCTGTACCTCTACCTGTCCTGCTGTGAAGGACTTATAACGTGTTGTTCAGCCTGTACCTCTACCTGTCCTGTTGTGAAGGACTTATAATGTGTTGTTTAGCCTGTACCTCTACCTGTCCTGCTGTGAAGGACTTATAACCTGTTGTTTAGCCTGTACCTGTCCTGCTGTGAAGGACTTATAACGTGTTGTTTAGCCTGTACCTCTACCTGTCCTGCTGTGAAGGACTTATAACGTGTTGTTCAGCCTGTACCTCTACCTGTCCTGCTGTGAAGGACTTATAACGTGTTGTTTAGCCTGTACCTCCACCTGTCCTGCTGTGAAGGACTTATAACGTGTTGTTCAGCCTGTACCTCCACCTGTCCTGCTGTGAAGGACTTATAACGTGTTGTTTAGCCTGTACCTCCACCTGTCCTGCTGTGAAGGACTTAAAACCTATTGTTTAGCCTGTACCTGTCCTGCTGTGAAGGACTTATAACGTGTTGTTTAGCCTGTACCTCTACCTGTCCTGTTGTGAAGGACTTATAACGTGTTGTTCAGCCTGTACCTCTACCTGTCCTGCTGTGAAGAACTTATAACGTGCTGTTTAGCCTGTACCTCTACCTGTCCTGCTGTAATGGACTTATAATGTGTTGTTTAGCCTGTACCTCCACCTGTCCTGCTGTGAAGGACTTATAACGTGTTGTTTAGCCTGTACCTGTCCTGCTGTGAAAGACTTATAACATGTTGTTCAGCCTGTACCTCTACCTGTCCTGCTGTGAAGGACTTATAACGTGTTGTTTAGCCTCTACCTCTACCTGTCCTGCTGTGAAGGACTTATAACGTGTTGTTCAGCCTGTACCTCCACCTGTCCTGCTGTGAATGACTTATAACGTGTTGTTTAGCCTGTACCTCTACCTGTCCTGCTGTGAAGGACTTATAACGTGTTGTTTAGCCTGTACCTCTACCTGTCCTGCTGTGAAGGACTTATAACGTGTTGTTTAGCCTGTACCTCTACCTGTCCTGCTGTGAAGGACTTATAACGTGTTGTTTAGCCTGTACCTCTACCTGTCCTGCTGTGAAGGACTTATAACGTGTTGTTTAGCCTGTACCTCTACCTGTCCTGCTGTGAAGGACTTATAACGTGTTGTTTAGCCTGTACCTCCACCTGTCCTGCTGTGAAGGACTTATAACGTGTTGTTTAGCCTGTACCTCCACCTGTACTGCTGTGAAGGACTTATAACCTGTTGTTTAGCCTGTACCTCTCCTGCTGTGAAGGACTTATAACGTGTTGTTTAGCCTGTACCTCTACCTGTCCTGCTGTGAAGGACTTATAACGTGTTGTTTAGCCTGTACCTCTACCTGTCCTGCTGTGAATGACTTATAACATGTTTAGCCTGTACCTCTACCTGTCCTGCTGTGAAACTTATAACGTGTTGTTTAGCCTGTACCTCTATCTGTCCTGCTGTGAAGGACTTATAACGTGTTGTTTAGCCTGTACCTCTACCTGTCCTGTTGTGAAGGACTTATAACGTGTTGTTTAGCCTGTACCTCTACCTGTCCTGCTTTGAAGGACTTATAACCTGTTGTTTAGCCTGTACCTGTCCTGCTGTGAAGGACTTATAACGTGTTGTTTAGCCTGTACCTCCACCTGTCCTGCTGTGAAGGACTTATAACGTGTTGTTTAGCCTGTACCTCCACCTGTACTGCTGTGAAGGACTTATAACCTGTTGTTTAGCCTGTACCTCTCCTGCTGTGAAGGACTTATAACGTGTTGTTTAGCCTGTACCTCTACCTGTCCTGTTGTGAAGGACTTATAACGTGTTGTTCAGCCTGTACCTCTACCTGTCCTGCTGTGAAGAACTTATAACGTGCTGTTTAGCCTGTACCTCTACCTGTCCTGCTGTGAAGGACTTATAACGTGTTGTTTAGCCTGTACCTCCACCTGTCCTGTTGTGAAGGACTTATAACGTGTTGTTCAGCCTGTACCTCCACCTGTCCTGCTGTGAAGGACTTATAACGTGTTGTTCAGCCTGTACCTCTACCTGTCCTGCTGTGAAGGACTTATAACGTGTTGTTCAGCCTGTACCTCTACCTGTCCTGCTGTGAAGAATTTATAACGTGCTGTTTAGCCTGTACCTCTACCTGTCCTGCTGTAATGGACTTATAATGTGTTGTTTAGCCTGTACCTCCACCTGTCCTGCTGTGAAGGACTTATAACGTGTTGTTTAGCCTGTACCTGTCCTGCTGTGAAAGACTTATAACATGTTGTTCAGCCTGTACCTCTACCTGTCGTGCTGTGAAGGACTTATAACGTGTTGTTTAGCCTGTACCTCTACCTGTCCTGCTGTGAAGGACTTATAACGTGTTGTTTAGACTGTACCTCTACCTGTCCTGCTGTGAAGGACTTATAACGTGTTGTTTAGCCTGTACCTCTACCTGTCCTGCTGTGAAGGACTTATAACGTGTTGTTTAGCCTGTACCTCTACCTGTCCTGCTGTGAATGACTTATAACGTGTTGTTTAGACTGTACCTCTACCTGTCCTGCTGTGAAACTTATAACGTGTTGTTTAGCCTGTACCTCTACCTGTCCTGCTGTGAAGGACTTATAACGTGTTGTTCAGCCTGTACCTCTACCTGTCCTGTTGTGAAGGACTTATAATGTGTTGTTTAGCCTGTACCTCTACCTGTCCTGCTGTGAAGGACTTATAACCTGTTGTTTAGCCTGTACCTGTCCTGCTGTGAAGGACTTATAACGTGTTGTTTAGCCTGTACCTCTACCTGTCCTGCTGTGAAGGACTTATAACGTGTTGTTCAGCCTGTACCTCTACCTGTCCTGCTGTGAAGGACTTATAACGTGTTGTTTAGCCTGTACCTCCACCTGTCCTGCTGTGAAGGACTTATAACGTGTTGTTCAGCCTGTACCTCCACCTGTCCTGCTGTGAAGGACTTATAACGTGTTGTTTAGCCTGTACCTCCACCTGTCCTGCTGTGAAGGACTTAAAACCTATTGTTTAGCCTGTACCTGTCCTGCTGTGAAGGACTTATAACGTGTTGTTTAGCCTGTACCTCTACCTGTCCTGTTGTGAAGGACTTATAACGTGTTGTTCAGCCTGTACCTCTACCTGTCCTGCTGTGAAGAACTTATAACGTGCTGTTTAGCCTGTACCTCTACCTGTCCTGCTGTAATGGACTTATAATGTGTTGTTTAGCCTGTACCTCCACCTGTCCTGCTGTGAAGGACTTATAACGTGTTGTTTAGCCTGTACCTGTCCTGCTGTGAAAGACTTATAACATGTTGTTCAGCCTGTACCTCTACCTGTCCTGCTGTGAAGGACTTATAACGTGTTGTTTAGCCTCTACCTCTACCTGTCCTGCTGTGAAGGACTTATAACGTGTTGTTCAGCCTGTACCTCCACCTGTCCTGCTGTGAATGACTTATAACGTGTTGTTTAGCCTGTACCTCTACCTGTCCTGCTGTGAAGGACTTATAACGTGTTGTTTAGCCTGTACCTCTACCTGTCCTGCTGTGAAGGACTTATAACGTGTTGTTTAGCCTGTACCTCTACCTGTCCTGCTGTGAAGGACTTATAACGTGTTGTTTAGCCTGTACCTCTACCTGTCCTGCTGTGAAGGACTTATAACGTGTTGTTTAGCCTGTACCTCTACCTGTCCTGCTGTGAAGGACTTATAACGTGTTGTTTAGCCTGTACCTCTACCTGTCCTGCTATGAAGGACTTATAACGTGTTGTTTAGCCTGTACCTCTACCTGTCCTGCTGTGAAGGACTTATAACGTGTTGTTTAGCCTGTACCTCCACCTGTCCTGCTGTGAAGGACTTATAACGTGTTGTTCAGCCTGTACCTCTACCTGTCCTGCTGTGAAGAACTTATAACGTGTTGTTTAGCCTGTACCTCTACCTGTCCTGCTGTGAAGGACTTATAACGTGTTGTTTAGCCTGTACCTCCACCTGTCCTGCTGTGTAGGACTTATAACGTGCTGTTTAGCCTGTACCTCTACCTGTCCTGCTGTGAAGGACTTATAACGTGTTTTTCAGCCTGTACCTCTACCTGTCCTGCTGTGAAGGACTTATAACGTGTTGTTTAGCCTGTACCTCTACCTGTCCTGCTGTGAAGGACTTATAACGTGTTGTTCAGCCTGTACCTCCACCTGTCCTGCTGTGAAGGACTTATAACGTGTTGTTCAGCCTGTACCTCTACCTGTCCTGCTGTGAAGGACTTATAACGTGTTGTTCAGCCTCTACCTCCACCTGTCTTGCTGTGTAGGACTTATAACGTGCTGTTTAGCCTGTACCTCTACCTGTCCTGCTGTGAAGGACTTATAACGTGTTGTTTAGCCTGTACCTGTCCTGCTGTGAAAGACTTATAACATGTTGTTCAGCCTGTACCTCTACCTGTCGTGCTGTGAAGGACTTATAACGTGTTGTTTAGCCTGTACCTCTACCTGTCCTGCTGTGAAGGACTTATAACGTGTTGTTTAGCCTGTACCTGTCCTGCTGTGAAGGACTTATATCGTGTTGTTTAACCTGTACCTCTACCTGTCCTGCTGTGAAGGACTTATAACATGTTTAGCCTGTACCTCTACCTGTCCTGCTGTGAAACTTATAACGTGTTGTTTAGCCTGTACCTCTACCTGTCCTGCTGTGAAGGACTTATAACGTGTTGTTTAGCCTGTACCTCTACCTGTCCTGTTGTGAAGGACTTATAACGTGTTGTTTAGCCTGTACCTCTACCTGTCTTGCTGTGAAGGACTTATAACGTTTTGTTTAGCCTGTACCTCCACCTGTCCTGCTGTGAAGGACTTATAACGTGTTGTTCAGCCTGTACCTCTACCTGTCCTGCTGTGAAGAACTTATAACGTGTTGTTTAGCCTGTACCTCTACCTGTCCTGCTGTGAAGGACTTATAACGTGTTGTTTAGCCTGTACCTCCACCTGTCCTGCTGTGTAGGACTTATAACGTGCTGTTTAGCCTGTACCTCTACCTGTCCTGCTGTGAAGGACTTATAACGTGTTTTTCAGCCTGTACCTCTACCTGTCCTGCTGTGAAGGACTTATAAAGTGTTGTTTAGCCTGTACCTCTACCTGTCCTGCTGTGAAGGACTTATAACGTGTTGTTCAGCCTGTACCTCCACCTGTCCTGCTGTGAAGGACTTATAACGTGTTGTTCAGCCTGTACCTCTACCTGTCCTGCTGTGAAGGACTTATAACGTGTTGTTCAGCCTCTACCTCCACCTGTCTTGCTGTGTAGGACTTATAACGTGCTGTTTAGCCTGTACCTCTACCTGTCCTGCTGTGAAGGACTTATAACGTGTTGTTTAGCCTGTACCTGTCCTGCTGTGAAAGACTTATAACATGTTGTTCAGCCTGTACCTCTACCTGTCCTGCTGTGAAGGACTTATAACGTGTTGTTTAGCCTGTACCTGTCCTGCTGTGAAACTTATAACATGTTGTTCAGCCTGTACCTCTACCTGTCCTGCTGTGAAGGACTTATAACGTGTTGTTTAGCCTGTACCTGTCCTGCTGTGAAACTTATAACGTGTTGTTTAGCCTGTACCTCTACCTGTCCTGCTGTGAAACTTATAACGTGTTGTTTAGCCTGTACCTCTACCTGTCCTGTTGTGAAGGACTTATAACGTGTTGTTTAGCCTGTACCTCTACCTGTCCTGCTGTGAAGGACTTATAACCTGTTGTTTAGCCTGTACCTGTCCTGCTGTGAAGGACTTATAACGTGTTGTTTAGCCTGTACCTCCACCTGTCCTGCTGTGAAGGACTTATAACGTGTTGTTTAGCCTGTACCTCCACCTGTACTGCTGTGAAGGACTTATAACCTGTTGTTTAGCCTGTACCTCTCCTGCTGTGAAGGACTTATAACGTGTTGTTTAGCCTGTACCTCTACCTGTCCTGTTGTGAAGGACTTATAACGTGTTGTTCAGCCTGTACCTCTACCTGTCCTGCTGTGAAGGACTTATAACGTGTTGTTTAGCCTGTACCTCTACCTGTCCTGCTGTGAAGGACTTATAACGTGTTGTTTAGCCTGTACCTCTACCTGTCCTGCTGTGAAGGACTTATAACGTGTTGTTTAGCCTGTACCTCCACCTGTCCTGTTGTGAAGGACTTATAACGTGTTGTTCAGCCTGTACCTCTACCTGTCCTGCTGTGAAGAATTTATAACATGCTGTTTAGCCTGTACCTCTACCTGTCCTGCTGTAATGGACTTATAATGTGTTGTTTAGCCTGTACCTCCACCTGTCCTGCTGTGAAGGACTTATAACGTGTTGTTTAGCCTGTACCTCCACCTGTCCTGCTGTGAAGGACTTATAACGTGCTGTTTAGCCTGTACCTCTACCTGTCCTGCTGTGAAGGACTTATAACGTGTTGTTTAGCCTGTACCTCTACCTGTCCTGCTGTGAAGGACTTATAACGTGTTGTTTAGCCTGTACCTGTCCTGCTGTGAAGGACTTATATCGTGTTGTTTAACCTGTACCTCTACCTGTCCTGCTGTGAAGGACTTATAACGTGTTGTTTAGCCTGTACCTCTACCTATCCTGCTGTGAATGACTTATAACATGTTTAGCCTGTACCTCTACCTGTCCTGCTGTGAAACTTATAACGTGTTGTTTAGCCTGTACCTCTACCTGTCCTGCTGTGAAGTACTTATAACGTGTTGTTTAGCCTGTACCTCTACCTGTCCTGTTGTGAAGGACTTATAACGTGTTGTTTAGCCTGTACCTCTACCTGTCCTGCTGTGAAGGACTTATAACCTGTTGTTTAGCCTGTACCTGTCCTGCTGTGAAGGACTTATAACGTGTTGTTTAGCCTGTACCTCCACCTGTCCTGCTGTGAAGGACTTATAACGTGTTGTTTAGCCTGTACCTCCACCTGTACTGCTGTGAAGGAATTATAACCTGTTGTTTAGCCTGTACCTGTCCTGCTGTGAAGGACTTATAACGTGTTGTTTAGCCTGTACCTCTACCTGTCCTGTTGTGAAGGACTTATAACGTGTTGTTCAGCCTGTACCTCTACCTGTCCTGCTGTGAAGAACTTATAACGTGCTGTTTAGCCTGTACCTCTACCTGTCCTGCTGTGAAGGACTTATAACGTGTTGTTTAGCCTGTACCTCCACCTGTCCTGCTGTGAAGGACTTATAATGTGTTGTTTAGCCTGTACCTCTACCTGTCCTGCTGTGAAGGGAAGGACTTATAACGTGTTGTTTAGCCTGTACCTCCACCTGTCCTGCTGTGAAGGACTTTAAACGTGTCGTTTAGCCTGTACCTCCACCTGTCCTGCTGTGAAGGACTTATAACGTGTTGTTTAGCCTGTACTTGTCCTGCTGTGAAGGACTTATAACATGTTGTTCAGCCTGAACCTCCACCTGTCCTGCTGTGAAGGACTTATAACGTGTTGTTTAGCCTGTACCTCTACCTGTCCTGCTGTGAAGGACTTATAACGTGTTGTTTAGCCTGTACCTCTACCTGTCCTGCTGTGAAGAATTTATAACGTGCTGTTTAGCCTGTACCTCTACCTGTCCTGCTGTAATGGACTTATAATGTGTTGTTTAGCCTGTACCTCCACCTGTCCTGCTGTGAAGGACTTATAACGTGTTGTTTAGCCTGTACCTGTCCTGCTGTGAAAGACTTATAACATGTTGTTCAGCCTGTACCTCTACCTGTCCTGCTGTGAAGGACTTATAACGTGTTGTTTAGCCTGTACCTCTACCTGTCCTGCTGTGAAGGACTTATAACGTGTTGTTCAGCCTGTACCTCCACCTGTCCTGCTGTGAATGACTTATAACGTGTTGTTTAGCCTGTACCTCTACCTGTCCTGCTGTGAAGGACTTATAACGTGTTGTTTAGCCTGTACCTCTACCTGTCCTGCTGTGAAGGACTTATAACGTGTTGTTTAGCCTGTACCTCTACCTGTCCTGCTGTGAAGGACTTATAACGTGTTGTTTAGCCTGTACCTCTACCTGTCCTGCTGTGAAGGACTTATAACGTGTTGTTTAGCCTGTACCTCTACCTGTCCTGCTGTGAAGGACTTATAACGTGTTGTTTAGCCTGTACCTCCACCTGTCCTGCTGTGAAGGACTTATAACGTGTTGTTCAGCCTGTACCTCTACCTGTCCTGCTGTGAAGGACTTATAACGTGTTGTTTAGCCTGTACCTGTCCTGCTGTGAAGGACTTATAACGTGTTGTTTAGCCTGTACCTCCACCTGTCCTGCTGTGTAGGACTTATAACGTGCTGTTTAGCCTGTACCTCTACCTGTCCTGCTGTGAAGGACTTATAACGTGTTTTTCAGCCTGTACCTCTACCTGTCCTGCTGTGAAGGACTTATAACGTGTTGTTTAGCCTGTACCTCTACCTGTCCTGTTTTGAAGGACTTATAACGTGTTGTTCAGCCTGTACCTCTACCTGTCCTGCTGTGAAGAATTTATAACGTGCTGTTTAGCCTGTACCTCTACCTGTCCTACTGTAATGGACTTATAACGTGTTGTTTAGCCTGTACCTCTACCTATCCTGCTGTGAATGACTTATAACATGTTTAGCCTGTACCTCTACCTGTCCTGCTGTGAAACTTATAACGTGTTGTTTAGCCTGTACCTCTACCTGTCCTGCTGTGAAGGACTTATAACGTGTTGTTTAGCCTGTACCTCTACCTGTCCTGTTGTGAAGGACTTATAACGTGTTGTTTAGCCTGTACCTCTACCTGTCCTGCTGTGAAGGACTTATAACCTGTTGTTTAGCCTGTACCTGTCCTGCTGTGAAGGACTTATAACGTGTTGTTTAGCCTGTACCTCCACCTGTCCTGCTGTGAAGGACTTATAACGTGTTGTTTAGCCTGTACCTCCACCTGTACTGCTGTGAAGGACTTATAACCTGTTGTTTAGCCTGTACCTGTCCTGCTGTGAAGGACTTATAACGTGTTGTTTAGCCTGTACCTCTACCTGTCCTGTTGTGAAGGACTTATAACGTGTTGTTCAGCCTGTACCTCTACCTGTCCTGCTGTGAAGAACTTATAACGTGCTGTTTAGCCTGTACCTCTACCTGTCCTGCTGTGAAGGACTTATAACGTGTTGTTTAGCCTGTACCTCCACCTGTCCTGCTGTGAAGGACTTATAATGTGTTGTTTAGCCTGTACCTCTACCTGTCCTGCTGTGAAGGGAAGGACTTATAACGTGTTGTTTAGCCTGTACCTCCACCTGTCCTGCTGTGAAGGACTTTAAACGTGTCGTTTAGCCTGTACCTCCACCTGTCCTGCTGTGAAGGACTTATAACGTGTTGTTTAGCCTGTACTTGTCCTGCTGTGAAGGACTTATAACATGTTGTTCAGCCTGAACCTCCACCAGTCCTGCTGTGAAGGACTTATAACGTGTTGTTTAGCCTGTACCTCTACCTGTCCTGCTGTGAAGGACTTATAACGTGTTGTTTAGCCTGTACCTCTACCTGTCCTGCTGTGAAGAATTTATAACGTGCTGTTTAGCCTGTACCTCTACCTGTCCTGCTGTAATGGACTTATAATGTGTTGTTTAGCCTGTACCTCTACCTGTCCTGCTGTGAAGGACTTATAACGTGTTGTTTAGCCTGTACCTCTACCTGTCCTGCTGTGAAGGACTTATAACGTGTTGTTTAGCCTGTACCTCTACCTGTCCTGCTGTGAAGGACTTATAACGTGTTGTTTAGCCTGTACCTCCACCTGTCCTGCTGTGAAGGACTTATAACGTGTTGTTCAGCCTGTACCTCTACCTGTCCTGCTGTGAAGGACTTATAACGTGTTGTTTAGCCTGTACCTGTCCTGCTGTGAAGGACTTATAACGTGTTGTTTAGCCTGTACCTCCACCTGTCCTGCTGTGTAGGACTTATAACGTGCTGTTTAGCCTGTACCTCTACCTGTCCTGCTGTGAAGGACTTATAACGTGTTTTTCAGCCTGTACCTCTACCTGTCCTGCTGTGAAGGACTTATAACGTGTTGTTTAGCCTGTACCTCTACCTGTCCTGTTGTGAAGGACTTATAACGTGTTGTTCAGCCTGTACCTCTACCTGTCCTGCTGTGAAGAATTTATAAGGTGCTGTTTAGCCTGTACCTCTACCTGTCCTACTGTAATGGACTTATAACGTGTTGTTTAGCCTGTACCTGTCCTGCTGTGAAAGACTTATAACATGTTGTTCAGCCTGTACCTCTACCTGTCCTGCTGTGAAGGACTTATAACGTGTTGTTTAGCCTGTACCTCTACCTGTCCTGCTGTGAAGGACTTATAACGTGTTGTTCAGCCTGTACCTCCACCTGTCCTGCTGTGAATGACTTATAACGTGTTGTTTAGCCTGTACCTCTACCTGTCCTGCTGTGAAGGACTTATAACGTGTTGTTTAGCCTGTACCTCTACCTGTCCTGCTGTGAAGGACTTATAACGTGTTGTTTAGCCTGTACCTCTACCTGTCCTGCTGTGAAGGACTTATAACGTGTTGTTTAGCCTGTACCTCTACCTGTCCTGCTGTAATGGACTTATAATGTGTTGTTTAGCCTGTACCTCCACCTGTCCTGCTGTGAAGGACTTATAACGTGTTGTTTAGCCTGTACCTCTACCTGTCCTGCTGTAATGGACTTATAATGTGTTGTTTAGCCTGTACCTCCACCTGTCCTGCTGTGAAGGACTTATAACGTGTTGTTTAGCCTGTACCTGTCCTGCTGTGAAAGACTTATAACATGTTGTTCAGCCTGTACCTCTACCTGTCCTGCTGTGAAGGACTTATAACGTGTTGTTTAGCCTGTACCTCCACCTGTCCTGCTGTGTAGGACTTATAACGTGCTGTTTAGCCTGTACCTCTACCTGTCCTGCTGTGAAGGACTTATAACGTGTTTTTCAGCCTGTACCTCTACCTGTCCTGCTGTGAAGGACTTATAACGTGTTGTTTAGCCTGTACCTCTACCTGTCCTGTTGTGAAGGACTTATAACGTGTTGTTCAGCCTGTACCTCTACCTGTCCTGCTGTGAAGAATTTATAACGTGCTGTTTAGCCTGTACCTCTACCTGTCCTGCTGTAATGGACTTATAATGTGTTGTTTAGCCTGTACCTCCACCTGTCCTGCTGTGAAGGACTTATAACGTGTTGTTTAGCCTGTACCTGTCCTGCTGTGAAAGACTTATAACATGTTGTTCAGCCTGTACCGCTACCTGTCCTGCTGTGAAGGACTTATAACGTGTTGTTTAGCCTGTACCTCTACCTGTCCTGCTGTGAAGGACTTATAACGTGTTGTTCAGCCTGTACCTCCACCTGTCCTGCTGTGAATGACTTATAACGTGTTGTTTAGCCTGTACCTCTACCTGTCCTGCTGTGAAGGACTTATAACGTGTTGTTTAGCCTGTACCTCTACCTGTCCTGCTGTGAAGGACTTATAACGTGTTGTTTAGCCTGTACCTCTACCTGTCCTGCTGTGAAGGACTTATAACGTGTTGTTTAGCCTGTACCTCTACCTGTCCTGCTGTGAAGGACTTATAACGTGTTGTTTAGCCTGTACCTCTACCTGTCCTGCTGTGAAGGACTTATAACGTGTTGTTTAGCCTGTACCTCTACCTGTCCTGCTGTGAAGGACTTATAACGTGTTGTTTAGCCTGTACCTCCACCTGTCCTGCTGTGAAGGACTTATAACGTGTTGTTCAGCCTGTACCTCTACCTGTCCTGCTGTGAAGGACTTATAACGTGTTGTTTAGCCTGTACCTGTCCTGCTGTGAAGGACTTATAACGTGTTGTTTAGCCTGTACCTCTACTGCTGTGAAGGACTTATAACGTGTTGTTTAGCCTGTACCTCTACCTGTCTTGCTGTGAAGGACTTATAACGTTTTGTTTAGCCTGTACCTCCACCTGTCCTGCTGTGAAGGACTTATAACGTGTTGTTCAGCCTGTACCTCTACCTGTCCTGCTGTGAAGAACTTATAACGTGTTGTTTAGCCTGTACCTCTACCTGTCCTGCTGTGAAGGACTTATCACATGTTGTTTAGCCTGTACCTCCACCTGTCCTGCTGTGTAGGACTTATAACGTGCTGTTTAGCCTGTACCTCTACCTGTCCTGCTGTGAAGGACTTATAACGTGTTTTTCAGCCTGTACCTCTACCTGTCCTTCTGTGAAGGACTTATAACGTGTTGTTTAGCCTGTACCTCTACCTGTCCTGCTGTGAAGGACTTATAACGTGTTGTTCAGCCTGTACCTCCACCTGTCCTGCTGTGAAGTACTTATAACGTTTTGTTCAGCCTGTACCTCTACCTGTCCTGCTGTGAAGGACTTATAACGTGTTGTTCAGCCTGTACCTCCACCTGTCTTGCTGTGTAGGACTTATAACGTGCTGTTTAGCCTGTACCTCTACCTGTCCTGCTGTGAATGACTTATAACGTGTTGTTTAGCCTGTACCTCCACCTGTCCTGCTGTGAAGGACTTATAACGTGCTGTTTAGCCTGTACCTCTACCTGTCCTGCTGTGAAGGACTTATAACGTGTTGTTTAGCCTGTACCTCTACCTGTCCTGCTGTGAAGGACTTATAACGTGTTGTTTAGCCTGTACCTGTCCTGCTGTGAAGGACTTATATCGTGTTGTTTAACCTGTACCTCTACCTGTCCTGCTGTGAAGGACTTATAACGTGTTGTTTAGCCTGTACCTCTACCTATCCTGCTGTGAATGACTTATAACATGTTTAGCCTGTACCTCTACCTGTCCTGCTGTGAAACTTATAACGTGTTGTTTAGCCTGTACCTCTACCTGTCCTGCTGTGAAGGACTTATAACGTGTTGTTTAGCCTGTACCTCTACCTGTCCTGCTGTGAAGGACTTATAACGTGTTGTTCAGCCTGTACCTCTACCTGTCCTGCTGTGAAGGACTTATAACGTGTTGTTTAGCCTGTACCTGTCCTGCTGTGAAGGACTTATAACGTGTTGTTTAGCCTGTACCTCTACTGCTGTGAAGGACTTATAACGTGTTGTTTAGCCTGTACCTCTACCTGTCTTGCTGTGAAGGACTTATAACGTTTTGTTTAGCCTGTACCTCCACCTGTCCTGCTGTGAAGGACTTATAACGTGTTGTTCAGCCTGTACCTCTACCTGTCCTGCTGTGAAGAACTTATAACGTGTTGTTTAGCCTGTACCTCTACCTGTCCTGCTGTGAAGGACTTATAACGTGTTGTTTAGCCTGTACCTCCACCTGTCCTGCTGTGTAGGACTTATAACGTGCTGTTTAGCCTGTACCTCTACCTGTCTTGCTGTGAAGGACTTATAATGTGTTTTTCAGCCTGTACCTCTACCTGTCCTGCTGTGAAGGACTTATAACGTGTTGTTTAGCCTGTACCTCTACCTGTCCTGCTGTGAAGGACTTATAACGTGTTGTTCAGCCTGTACCTCCACCTGTCCTGCTGTGAAGGACTTATAACGTTTTGTTCAGCCTGTACCTCTACCTGTCCTGCTGTGAAGGACTTATAACGTGTTGTTCAGCCTGTACCTCCACCTGTCTTGCTGTGTAGGACTTATAACGTGCTGTTTAGCCTGTACCTCTACCTGTCCTGCTGTGAAGGACTTATAACGTGTTGTTTAGCCTGTACCTCCACCTGTCCTGCTGTGAAGGACTTATAACGTGCTGTTTAGCCTGTACCTCTACCTGTCCTGCTGTGAAGGACTTATAACGTGTTGTTTAGCCTGTACCTCTACCTGTCCTGCTGTGAAGGACTTATAACGTGTTGTTTAGCCTGTACCTGTCCTGCTGTGAAGGACTTATATCGTGTTGTTTAACCTGTACCTCTACCTGTCCTGCTGTGAAGGACTTATAACGTGTTGTTTAGCCTGTACCTCTACCTATCCTGCTGTGAATGACTTATAACATGTTTAGCCTGTACCTCTACCTGTCCTGCTGTGAAACTTATAACGTGTTGTTTAGCCTGTACCTCTACCTGTCCTGCTGTGAAGGACTTATAACGTGTTGTTTAGCCTGTACCTCTACCTGTCCTGTTGTGAAGGACTTATAACGTGTTGTTTAGCCTGTACCTCTACCTGTCCTGCTGTGAAGGACTTATAACCTGTTGTTTAGCCTGTACCTGTCCTGCTGTGAAGGACTTATAACGTGTTGTTTAGCCTGTACCTCCACCTGTCCTGCTGTGAAGGACTTATAACGTGTTGTTTAGCCTGTACCTCCACCTGTACTGCTGTGAAGGACTTATAACCTGTTGTTTAGCCTGTACCTGTCCTGCTGTGAAGGACTTATAACGTGTTGTTTAGCCTGTACCTCTACCTGTCCTGTTGTGAAGGACTTATAACGTGTTGTTCAGCCTGTACCTCTACCTGTCCTGCTGTGAAGAACTTATAACGTGCTGTTTAGCCTGTACCTCTACCTGTCCTGCTGTGAAGGACTTATAATGTGTTGTTTAGCCTGTACCTCTACCTGTCCTGCTGTGAAGGGAAGGACTTATAACGTGTTGTTTAGCCTGTACCTCCACCTGTCCTGCTGTGAAGGACTTTAAACGTGTCGTTTAGCCTGTACCTCCACCTGTCCTGCTGTGAAGGACTTTAAACGTGTCGTTTAGCCTGTACCTCCACCTGTCCTGCTGTGAAGGACTTATAACGTGTTGTTTAGCCTGTACTTGTCCTGCTGTGAAGGACTTATAACATGTTGTTCAGCCTGAACCTCCACCTGTCCTGCTGTGAAGGACTTATAACGTGTTGTTTAGCCTGTACCTCTACCTGTCCTGCTGTGAAGGACTTATAACGTGTTGTTTAGCCTGTACCTCTACCTGTCCTGCTGTGAAGGACTTATAACGTGTTGTTCAGCCTGTACCTCCACCTGTCCTGCTGTGAAGGACTTATAACGTGTTGTTTAGCCTGTACCTCTACATGTCCTGCTGTGAAGGACTTATAACGTGTTGTTTAGCCTGTACCTCTACCTGTCCTGCTGTGAAGGACTTATAACGTGTTGTTTAGCCTGTACCTCTACCTGTCCTGCTGTGAAGGACTTATAATGTGTTGTTTAGCCTGTACCTGTCCTGCTGTGAAGGACTTATAACGTGTTGTTTAGCCTGTACCTCTACTGCTGTGAAGGACTTATAACGTGTTGTTTAGCCTGTACCTCTACCTGTCTTGCTGTGAAGGACTTATAACGTGTTGTTTAGCCTGTACCTCCATCTGTCCTGCTGTGAAGAACTTATAACGTGTTGTTCAGCCTGTACCTCTACCTGTCCTGCTGTGAAGAACTTATAACGTGTTGTTTAGCCTGTACCTCTACCTGTCCTGCTGTGATGGACTTATAACGTGTTGTTTAGCCTGTACCTCCACCTGTCCTGCTGTGTAGGACTTATAACGTGCTGTTTAGCCTGTACCTCTACCTGTCCTGCTGTGAAGGACTTATAACGTGTTGTTCAGCCTGTACCTCTACCTGTCCTGCTGTGAAGAACTTATAACGTGTTGTTCAGCCTGTACCTCCACCTGTCCTGCTGTGAAGGACTTATAACGTGTTGTTCAGCCTGTACCTCCACCTGTCCTGCTGTGAAGGACTTATAACGTGTTGTTCAGCCTGTACCTCTACCTGTCCTGCTGTGAAGGACTCATAACGTGTTGTTTAGCCTGTACCTCCACCTGTCCTGCTGTGAAGGACCTATAACGTGTTGTTTAGCCTGTACCTCCACCTGTCCTGCTGTGAAGGACTTATAACGTGTTGTTTAGCCTGTACCTCCACCTGTCCTGCTGTGAAGGACTTATAACGTGTTGTTTAGCGTGTACCTCTACCTGTCCTGCTGTGAAGGACTTATAACGTGTTGTTTAGCCTGTACCTCCACCTGTCCTGCTGTGAAGGACTTATAACGTGTTGTTTAGCCTGTACCTCTACCTGTCCTGCTGTGAAGGACTTATAACGTGTTGTTTAGCCTGTACCTCTACCTGTCCTGCTGTGAAGGACTTATAACGTGTTGTTTAGCCTGTACCTCCACCTGTCCTGCTGTGTAGGACTTATAACGTGTTGTTTAGCCTGTACCTCTACCTGTCCTGCTGTGAAGGACTTATAACGTGTTTTTCAGCCTGTACCTCTACCTGTCCTGCTGTGAAGGACTTATAACGTGTTGTTTAGCCTGTACCTCTACCTGTCCTGCTGTGAAGGACTTATAACGTGTTGTTCAGCCTGTACCTCCACCTGTCCTGCTGTGAAGGACTTATAACGTGTTGTTCAGCCTGTACCTCTACCTGTCCTGCTGTGAAGGACTTATAACGTGTTGTTCAGCCTGTACCTCCACCTGTCCTGCTGTGTAGGACTTATAACGTGCTGTTTAGCCTGTACCTCTACCTGTCCTGCTGTGAAGGACTTATAACGTGTTGTTTAGCCTGTACCTCCACCTGTCCTGCTGTGAAGGACTTATAACGTGCTGTTTAGCCTGTACCTCTACCTGTCCTGCTCTGAAGGACTTATATCGTGTTGTTTAACCTGTACCTCTACCTGTCCTGCTGTGAAGGACTTATAACGTGTTGTTTAGCCTGTACCTCTACCTGTCCTGCTGTGAATGACTTATAACATGTTTAACCTGTACCTCTACCTGTCCTGCTGTGAAACTTATAACGTGTTGTTTAGCCTGTACCTGTCCTGCTGTGAAGGACTTATAACGTGTTGTTTAGCCTGTACCTCCACCTGTCCTGCTGTGAAGAACTTATAACCTGTTGTTTAGCCTGTACCTGTCCTGCTGTGAAGGACTTATAACGTGTTGTTTAGCCTGTACCTCCACCTGTCCTGCTGTGAAGGACTTATAACGTGTTGTTTAGCCTGTACCTCCACCTGTACTGCTGTGAAGGACTTATAACCTGTTGTTTAGCCTGTACCTGTCCTGCTGTGAAGGACTTATAACGTGTTGTTTAGCCTGTACCTCTACCTGTCCTGTTGTGAAGAACTTATAACGTGTTGTTTAGCCTGTACCTCCACCTGTCCTGCTGTGAAGGACTTATAACGTGTTGTTTAGCCTGTACCTCCACCTGTACTGCTGTGAAGGACTTATAACCTGTTGTTTAGCCTGTACCTGTCCTGCTGTGAAGGACCTATAACGTGTTGTTTAGCCTGTACCTCTACCTGTCCTGTTGTGAAGAACTTATAACGTGTTGTTTAGCCTGTACCTCTACCTGTCCTGTTGTGAAGAACTTATAACGTGTTGTTCAGCCTGTACCTCTACCTGTCCTGCTGTGAAGAACTTATAACGTGCTGTTTAGCCTGTACCTCCACCTGTACTGCTGTGAAGGACTTATAACCTGTTGTTTAGCCTGTACCTGTCCTGCTGTGAAGGACTTATAACGTGTTGTTTAGCCTGTACCTCTACCTGTCCTGTTGTGAAGGACTTATAACGTGTTGTTTAGCCTGTACCTCTACCTGTCCTGCTGTGAAGGACTTATAACGTGTTGTTTAGCCTGTACCTCCACCTGTCCTGCTGTGAAGGACTTATAACGTGTTGTTTAGCCTGTACCTCCACCTGTCCTGCTGTGAAGAACTTATAACATGTTGTTTAGCCTGTACCTCTACCTGTCCTGCTGTGAAGGACTTATAACGTGTTGTTTAGCCTGTACCTCTACCTGTCCTGCTGTGAAGGACTTATAACGTGTTGTTCAGCCTGTACCTCCACCTGTCCTGCTGTGAAGGACTTATAACGTGTTGTTTAGCCTGTACCTCTACATGTCCTGCTGTGAAGGACTTATAACGTGTTGTTTAGCCTGTACCTCTACCTGTCCTGCTGTGAAGGACTTATAACGTGTTGTTTAGCCTGTACCTCTACCTGTCCTGCTGTGAAGGACTTATAATGTGTTGTTTAGCCTGTACCTGTCCTGCTGTGAAGGACTTATAACGTGTTGTTTAGCCTGTACCTCTACTGCTGTGAAGGACTTATAACGTGTTGTTTAGCCTGTACCTCTACCTGTCTTGCTGTGAAGGACTTATAACGTGTTGTTTAGCCTGTACCTCCATCTGTCCTGCTGTGAAGAACTTATAACGTGTTGTTCAGCCTGTACCTCTACCTGTCCTGCTGTGAAGAACTTATAACGTGTTGTTTAGCCTGTACCTCTACCTGTCCTGCTGTGATGGACTTATAACGTGTTGTTTAGCCTGTACCTCCACCTGTCCTGCTGTGTAGGACTTATAACGTGCTGTTTAGCCTGTACCTCTACCTGTCCTGCTGTGAAGGACTTATAACGTGTTGTTCAGCCTGTACCTCTACCTGTCCTGCTGTGAAGAACTTATAACGTGTTGTTCAGCCTGTACCTCCACCTGTCCTGCTGTGAAGGACTTATAACGTGTTGTTCAGCCTGTACCTCCACCTGTCCTGCTGTGAAGGACTTATAACGTGTTGTTCAGCCTGTACCTCTACCTGTCCTGCTGTGAAGGACTCATAACGTGTTGTTTAGCCTGTACCTCCACCTGTCCTGCTGTGAAGGACCTATAACGTGTTGTTTAGCCTGTACCTCCACCTGTCCTGCTGTGAAGGACTTATAACGTGTTGTTTAGCCTGTACCTCCACCTGTCCTGCTGTGAAGGACTTATAACGTGTTGTTTAGCGTGTACCTCTACCTGTCCTGCTGTGAAGGACTTATAACGTGTTGTTTAGCCTGTACCTCCACCTGTCCTGCTGTGAAGGACTTATAACGTGTTGTTTAGCCTGTACCTCTACCTGTCCTGCTGTGAAGGACTTATAACGTGTTGTTTAGCCTGTACCTCTACCTGTCCTGCTGTGAAGGACTTATAACGTGTTGTTTAGCCTGTACCTCCACCTGTCCTGCTGTGTAGGACTTATAACGTGTTGTTTAGCCTGTACCTCTACCTGTCCTGCTGTGAAGGACTTATAACGTGTTTTTCAGCCTGTACCTCTACCTGTCCTGCTGTGAAGGACTTATAACGTGTTGTTTAGCCTGTACCTCTACCTGTCCTGCTGTGAAGGACTTATAACGTGTTGTTCAGCCTGTACCTCCACCTGTCCTGCTGTGAAGGACTTATAACGTGTTGTTCAGCCTGTACCTCTACCTGTCCTGCTGTGAAGGACTTATAACGTGTTGTTCAGCCTGTACCTCCACCTGTCCTGCTGTGTAGGACTTATAACGTGCTGTTTAGCCTGTACCTCTACCTGTCCTGCTGTGAAGGACTTATAACGTGTTGTTTAGCCTGTACCTCCACCTGTCCTGCTGTGAAGGACTTATAACGTGCTGTTTAGCCTGTACCTCTACCTGTCCTGCTCTGAAGGACTTATATCGTGTTGTTTAACCTGTACCTCTACCTGTCCTGCTGTGAAGGACTTATAACGTGTTGTTTAGCCTGTACCTCTACCTGTCCTGCTGTGAATGACTTATAACATGTTTAACCTGTACCTCTACCTGTCCTGCTGTGAAACTTATAACGTGTTGTTTAGCCTGTACCTGTCCTGCTGTGAAGGACTTATAACGTGTTGTTTAGCCTGTACCTCCACCTGTCCTGCTGTGAAGAACTTATAACCTGTTGTTTAGCCTGTACCTGTCCTGCTGTGAAGGACTTATAACGTGTTGTTTAGCCTGTACCTCCACCTGTCCTGCTGTGAAGGACTTATAACGTGTTGTTTAGCCTGTACCTCCACCTGTACTGCTGTGAAGGACTTATAACCTGTTGTTTAGCCTGTACCTGTCCTGCTGTGAAGGACTTATAACGTGTTGTTTAGCCTGTACCTCTACCTGTCCTGTTGTGAAGAACTTATAACGTGTTGTTTAGCCTGTACCTCCACCTGTCCTGCTGTGAAGGACTTATAACGTGTTGTTTAGCCTGTACCTCCACCTGTACTGCTGTGAAGGACTTATAACCTGTTGTTTAGCCTGTACCTGTCCTGCTGTGAAGGACCTATAACGTGTTGTTTAGCCTGTACCTCTACCTGTCCTGTTGTGAAGAACTTATAACGTGTTGTTTAGCCTGTACCTCTACCTGTCCTGTTGTGAAGAACTTATAACGTGTTGTTCAGCCTGTACCTCTACCTGTCCTGCTGTGAAGAACTTATAACGTGCTGTTTAGCCTGTACCTCCACCTGTACTGCTGTGAAGGACTTATAACCTGTTGTTTAGCCTGTACCTGTCCTGCTGTGAAGGACTTATAACGTGTTGTTTAGCCTGTACCTCTACCTGTCCTGTTGTGAAGGACTTATAACGTGTTGTTTAGCCTGTACCTCTACCTGTCCTGCTGTGAAGGACTTATAACGTGTTGTTTAGCCTGTACCTCCACCTGTCCTGCTGTGAAGGACTTATAACGTGTTGTTTAGCCTGTACCTCCACCTGTCCTGCTGTGAAGAACTTATAACATGTTGTTTAGCCTGTACCTCCACCTGTCCTGCTGTGAAGGACTTATAACGTGTTGTTTAGCCTGTACCTCCACCACCTGTCCTACTGTGAATGACTTATAATGTGTTGTTTAGCCTGTACCTCTACCTGTCCTGCTGTGAAGGACTTATAATGTGTTGTTTAGCCTGTACCTCTGTCCTGCTGTGAAGGACTTATAACGTGTTGTTTAGCCTGTACCTCCACCTGTCCTGCTGTGAAGGACTTATAACGTGTTGTTTAGCCTGTACCTCTACCTGTCCTGCTGTGAAGGACTTATAACGTGTTGTTTAGCCTGTACCTCTACCTGTCCTGCTGTGAAGGACTTATAACGTGTTGTTTAGCCTGTACCGCCACCTGTCCTGCTGTGAAGGACTTATAACGTGTTGTTTAGCCTGTACCTCTACCTGTCCTGCTGTGAAGGACTTATAACGTGTTGTTTAGCCTGTACCTGTCCTGCTGTGAAGGACTTATAACGTGTTGTTTAGCCTGTACCTCTACCTGTCCTGCTGTGAAGGACTTATAATGTGTTGTTTAGCCTGTACCTGTCCTGCTGTGAAGGACTTATAACGTGTTGTTTAGCCTGTACCTGTCCTGCTGTGAAGGACTTATAACGTGTTGTTTAGCCTGTACCTGTCCTGCTGTGAAGGACTTATAACGTGTTGTTTAGCCTGTACCTCTACCTGTCCTGCTGTGAAGGACTTATAACGTGTTGTTTAGCCTGTACCTCTACCTGTCCTGCTGTGAAGGACTTATAACGTGTTGTTTAGCCTGTACCTCCACCTGTCCTGCTGTGAAGGACTTATAACGTGTTGTTTAGCCTGTACCTCTACCTGTCCTGCTGTGAAGGACTTATAACGTGTTGTTTAGCCTGTACCTCCACCTGTCCTGCTGTGAAGGACTTATAACGTGTTGTTTAGCCTGTACCTCTACCTGTCCTGCTGTGAAGGACTTATAACGTGCTGTTTAGCCTGTACCTCTACCTGTCCTGCTGTGAAGGACTTATAACGTGTTGTTTAGCCTGTACCTGTCCTGCTGTGAAGGACTTATAACGTGTTGTTTAGCCTGTACCTCTACCTGTCCTGCTGTGAAGGACTTATAACGTGTTGTTTAGCCTGTACCTCTACCTGTCCTGCTGTGAAGGACTTATAACGTGTTGTTTAGCCTGTACCTCTACCTGTCCTGCTGTGAAGGACTTATAACGTGTTGTTCAGCCTGTACACCTGAAGTGCCTTCAGAAAGTATTCATACCCCTTGACTTATTCCACATTTTTGTTATAGCCTGATATCAAAATTGATTAAATAAAATAAAAATCTCACCCATCTGCACATAATATCCCATAATGAAAAACAGAAAACATGTTTTTAGGTTTTTGAAAAAACATTTATTGAAAATGAAATACAGAAATATCTAATTTACTTAAGTATTTACACCCCTTGAGTCAATACATGTTAGAATCATCTTTAGCAGCGATTTAAAGCTGTGAGTCTTTCTGGGTAAGTCTCTAAGAGCTTTCCACACCTGGATTGTGCAACATTTGCCCATTTTATTATTTTCAAAATTCTTCAAGATCTGTCAAATTGTTGTTGATCATTGCTAGACAACCTTTTTCAGGTCTTGCCATAATAGATTTTCAAGTAGATTTAGGTCAACTGGAACTCGGCCAATCTGGAACATTCAACGTCGTCTTGGTAAGCAACTCCAGTGGCCTTGTGTTTTAGGTTATTGTCCTGCTGAAAGGTTACAAGCATATCCATAACATGATGCAGCCAACAGTATGCTTGAAAATATGGAGAGTGGTACTCCTTGATGTGTTGTATTGGATTTGCCCCAAACCGAACGCTTTATTCAGGACAAAAAGTTAATTTCTATGCCACATTTGTAGCAGTATTTCTTTAGTGTGTTTGTTGCATGTTTTGGAATATTTTTATTCTGTAAAGGTTTCCTTCTTTTCATATTTACATTTAAGTCATTTAGCAGACGCTCTAATCCAGAGCGGTTTACAAATTGGTGCATTCAATTTAGGATAGCCAGTGGGACAACCACATCTTGATCACAGTAAGTACACTTCTTCAAACAAGCAGCTGTGAGCAAAGTCAGTGCAATCAGGGACAACTACATCTCGATCACAACAAGTACATTTCTTTAAACAAGTCAGTGCTAGCAGGTGAAATAAGTCAGGTGTTAATTTACACAAAAGACAGTGGTAGTAAAGGTGGGGTAGAAGGATTACTATTATACTATTCCAGGTATTCCTTAGAGGTAGGGTTTCAAGTGTCTCCGGAAGGTGGTGAGTGACTCCGCTGTCCTGGCGTCGTGAGGGAGTTTGTTCCACCATTGGGGTGCCAGAGCAGCGAATAGCTTTGACTGGGCTGAGCGGGAACTGTGCTTCCGTAGAGGTAGGGGGGCTAGCAGGCCAGAGGTGGATGAACGTAGTGCCCTCGTTTGGGTGTAGGGTCTGATCAGAGCCTGAAGGTAAGGAGGTGCCGTTCCCCTCACAGCTCCGTAGGCAAGCATCATGGTTTTGTAGGTAGTAGATGCGAGCTTCAACTGGAAGCCTGTGGAGTGTGCGGAGGAGCGGGGTGACGTGAGAGAACTTGGGAAGGTTGAACACCAGACGGGCTGCAGCATTCTGGATAAATTGCAGGGGTTTAATGGCACTGGCAGGGAGCCCAGCCAACAGCGAGTTGCAGTAATCCAGACGGGAGATGACAAATGCCTGGATTAGGACCTGTGCCGCTTTCTGTGTAAGGCAGGGTCGTACTCTGCGAATGTTGTAGAGCATGAACCTGCAGTGAGCAGCGCCGGAGCTGCCCAACTCGGAGAGGGTGGAGAGGAGGATCTGATGGTCCACAGTATCAAAGGCAGCAGACCGGTCTAGAAGGACAAGAGCAGAGGAGAGAGAGTTAGCTTTAGCAGTGCAGAGAGCCTCCATGACACAGAGAAGAGCAGTCTCAGTTGAATGACCGGTCTTGAAACCTGACTGGTTAGGATAAAGTAGGTCATTCTGACATTTCGGTTAGTATTGTGGAGTAACTACAATGTTGTTGATCCATCCTCAGTTTTCTCCTATCACAACCATTAAACTCTGTTTTAAAGTCACCATTGGCTTCATGGTGAAATCCCTGAGCGGTTTCCTTCCTCTCCGGCAACTGAGTTTGGAAGGACGCCTGTATCTAGTGACTGGGTTTATTGGTACACCATCCAAAGTATAATGAATAACTTCACCATGCTCAAAGGGATATTCAATGTCAGATTTTTCTACCAATAGGTGCCCTTCTTTGTGAGGCATTGGAAAAACCTCCCTGGTCTTTGTGGTCGAATCTGTGTTTGAAATTCACTGCTGGACTGAGGGACCTTACAGATATTGGTATGTGGGGTACAGTGACGAGGTAGTCATTCAAAAAATAATGTTAAACACTATTATTGCACATAGAGTGAGTCCATGCAACTTATGTGACTTGATAAGCACATTTTTACTCCTGAACTTATTTAGACTTGCTATGTTATAACAAATTGGTTGAATACTTATTGACTCAAGACATTTCAGCTTATAATTTTGTATTACATTTGTAAAAATTAATATATTTTTTAAAAATCCACTTTGCCATTAAAGGGTATTGTCTGTAGGCCAGTAACGAAAACATCTCAATTCAACCCATTTTTAAAAGTCAAGGGGTTTGAGTACTTTCTGAAGGCGCTGTACCTGTCCTGCCGTGAAGGACTTATAACAGGGGTTGCTTGGCCTGAACATCTACCTGTCCTGCTGTGAAGGAGAGTCCCACCTGTCTGCTCCTAGCGGCCTCTGTCCCATCTCATTTGCATAAGAGCGGACAAATAACCCAATCAGGGAGCAGTGGCCGTCTGATGATGTTGCCTCTCCTCTCCGGTGCCTGTCATGGTCGCACGGGGTAATGATGAGAAATGAGATTTGCTCATGCACCTATTTTCTGTTACCGTTTATCAGGTAGCCCTTTCTCTTTCTCTCTCTCTCTCTCTGTAGATTGCATTGTAACACCCGTCTATCTCCCAGCGTGGGACCCTTAAACAGGCCCCCTCCCTCGCCATGTTCCACCTCCCTCTGAACCCTCATTTACCCCCTAATGCTTTGCTAACACACACGCACACACACACGCACACACACACACACACACACACACACACACACACACACACACACACACACACACACAGGTCTCAGCCCAGTTCCCTCAGTCTAACATTCCAATCCTGTAGGGTTCTAAACATTCCAGTCCTGTAGGGTTCTAAACATTCCAGTCCTGTAGGGTTCTAAACATTCCAATCCTGTAGGGTTCTAAACATTCCAGTCCTGTATGGTTCTAAACATTCCAGTCCTGTAGGGTTCTAAACATTCCAGTCCTGTATGGTTCTAAACGTTCCAGTCCTGTAGGGTTCTAAACGTTCCAGTCCTGTAGGGTTCTAAACGTTCCAGTCCTGTAGGGTTCTAAACGTTCCAGTCCTGTAGGGTTCTAAACGTTCCAATCCTGTAGGGTTCTAAACATTCCAGTCCTGTAGGGTTCTAAACATTCCAGTCCTGTAGGTTTATAAACATGTAAATGTCCTCCATTGATCAGCCCTACAGCAGAGAATGGCTACTGTTACCATGGAGGAGCAGCCTCATTGGCCTACTGTTACCATGGAGGAGCAGCCTCATTGGCCTACTGTTACCATGGAGGAGCAGCCTCATTGGCCTACTGTTACCATGGAGGAGCAGCCTCATTGGCCTACTGTTACTATGGAGGAGCAGCCTCATTGGCCTACTGTTACCATGGAGGAGCAGCCTCATTGGCCTACTGTTACTATGGAGGAGCAGCCTCATTGGCCTACTGTTACTATGGAGGAGCAGCGTCATTGGCCTACTGTTACCATGGAGGAGCAGCCTCATTGGCCTACTGTTACCATGGAGGAGCAGCCTCATTGGCCTACTGTTACCATGGAGGAGCAGCCTCATTGGCCACTGTTACTATGGAGGAGCAGCCTCATTGGCCTACTGTTACTATGGAGGAGCAGCCTCATTGGCCTACTGTTACCATGGAGGAGCAGCCATAGTCAAATCAGGCATCACACTTTACACTGGGCCGTAGAGTCACATCAGACATCACACTTTCCACTGGGCCATAAAGTCACATCAGACATCACACTTTCCACTGGGCCATAGAGTCACATCAGGCATCACACTTTCCACTGGGCCATAGAGTCACATCAGACATCACACTTTCCACTGGGCCATAGAGTCACATCAGGCATCACACTTTCCACTGGGCCATAGAGTCACATCAGACTTTACACTGGGCCATAGAGTCACATCAGACATCTCACGTTACACTGGGCCGTAGAGTCACATCAGACTTTACACTGGGCCATAGAGTCACATCAGACTTTACACTGGGCCATAGAGTCACATCAGACATCTCACGTTACACTGGGCCATAGAGTCACATCAGACATCTCACGTTACACTGGGCCATAGAGTCAAATCAGACATCAGACTTTCCAATGTATTTATTCAGTCATTGGAATAGCAGCATCACTGGCCTACATTTCACAAGACTGGACATTTTTTTTTGCATATCAATGAATGAATTGCATCCTGTTGTTTTGTAGAAAGAGGAAGTGAAACCGACATAAAGAATCTCTCTGCCACTGATGTCATGAGGAAGGAGAGGACAGTGTGATGTGGGGTAGGGGAGACACAGACTGCCTCATTCTCTAACCTCCTGCCAGTTGTTAGAAAAGCAAAGCTGTTAATATTTTATGTGATCACGGTCCTCCATAAGCAAATTTCAGGAGGCCCCAGCAAGTTGAGCCAAAACATGATTAATTTAGTGTTTATACCCCGACATCCTTTAACAAGCCAACCCCCTCAAGCCGCACACACACACACACACACACACAGCCTCGGCCCCGCAGCAGAGCAGACACAGTTTGAGACGGGAGCGGTGGCCCTAAATCATCAACGCTCCGTTGGCCTCTGTTCTGCTGCCAGAATCATGCGGGGTCGGGGGTGGGGGGACGGGACATATTTTCACATAATACAACAGTGTTCATGAGGAATTAGTGTCTGTGTGAGGATTAGTTTCCCTGTCAGCCCACCAGTCAACAGCAGGGATATGAGAAACCGCTGTAATTGTTGAGCCATCGGAGCCAAAATGACCTCTTTTTTTTTGTGTGTCTTAATGCGGTTCAAAACTCTCCGTCAATCTCTGCATGGAAGCCGACAGGAGGGAGTTTACAAAGACCTGCTACTGGGTCTATTGGTCACAGTCACTGGGAGCAGGGAAACAACATGAAGACGTCACATCCTGTGTGTGCCCTGCCCTGCCCTGCTCTGGCCCTGGCCACCAGACCATAATGCATGTCCTTCTGTCTGTCGCCACGGCGTCATCAGCACCTCCCAAAATTCAATAGGCCTCATCATTCCTCCACATGAATCCTTCAGCACCGGAACGACCTTACGGTACCTTAAAGGGGCAATCTGGGATTGGTACATCCCATTTTTGTTATTTTGTTTG
>NW_028163466.1:0-47500 GCF_964263955.1 Coregonus lavaretus
GACAAACACACACACAGCTTAACCTGGACAAACACACACAGCTTAACCTGGACACACACACACACAGCTTAACCTGGACACACACACACACAGCTTAACCTGGACACACACACACACAGCTTAACCTGGACACACACACACACAGCTTAACCTGGACACACACACAGCTTAACCTGGACACACACACAGCTTAACCTGGACACACACACAGCTTAACCTGGACACACACACACACAGCTTAACCTGGACAAACACACACACATCTTAACCTGGACAAACACACACACAGCTTAACCTGGACAAACACACACACATCTTAACCTGGACAAACACACACACAGCTTAACCTGGACACACACACACACAGCTTAACCTGGACAAACACACACACAGCTTAACCTGGACAAACACACAGCTTAACCTGGACACACACACACACACACATCTTAACCTGGACAAACACACACACATCTTAACCTGGACAAACACACACACAGCTTAACCTGGACACACACACACACAGCTTAACCTGGACAAACACACAGCTTAACCTGGACACACACACACACACACATCTTAACCTGGACAAACACACACACATCTTAACCTGGACAAACACACACACAGCTTAACCTGGACACACACACACACAGCTTAACCTGGACACACACACACACACACAGCTTAACCTGGACACACACACACACAGCTTAACCTGGACAAACACACAGCTTAACCTGGACAAACACACACACAGCTTAACCTGGACAAACACACACAGCTTAACCTGGACACACACACACACAGCTTAACCTGGACACACACACACACAGCTTAACCTGGACACACACACACACAGCTTAACCTGGACACACACACACACAGCTTAACCTGGACACACACACACACAGCTTAACCTGGACACACACACACACAGCTTAACCTGGACACACACACACACAGCTTAACCTGGACACACACACACACATCTTAACCTGGACAAACACACACACATCTTAACCTGGACAAACACACACACAGCTTAACCTGGACACACACACACACAGCTTAACCTGGACACACACACACACATCTTAACCTGGACAAACACACACACATCTTAACCTGGACAAACACACACACAGCTTAACCTGGACACACACACACACAGCTTAACCTGGACACACACACACACAGCTTAACCTGGACACACACACACACAGCTTAACCTGGACACACACACACACAGCTTAACCTGGACACACACACAGCTTAACCTGGACAAACACACACACAGCTTAACCTGGACACACACACACACAGCTTAACCTGGACACACACAGCTTAACCTGGACACACACACACAGCTTAACCTGGACACACACACACACACAGCTTAACCTGGACACACACACAGCTTAACCTGGACACACACACAGCTTAACCTGGACACACACACAGCTTAACCTGGACACACACACAGCTTAACCTGGACACACACACACAGCTTAACCTGGACACACACACAGCTTAACCTGGACACACACACACAGCTTAACCTGGACACACACACACACAGTTTAACCTGGGGTCACACACACACTTGGGACTTGAGGTCGGTCATACACACACCTTTACCTGCTCTCTCACACACACACACACACACACACACACACAGTGTGCAGGTGAAGGATACTGTCGTCAAACAGGTAGACGTGTTGAGGTGCGTCAGCGTCGGGGTAGCAGGGAGGAAGGTAATGAGATACTTCAGACTGGGACTCTGTCTGAGTCACCTCCTGCTGCAGAGCTGGGGGGGGGGGGGGAGCATTTACTATGTTTCAGGTGTGTGTGTGACTGGACAGGTGTGTGTGTGTGTGTGTGTGTGTGTTACTGGACAGGTGTGTGTGTGTGTGTGTGTGTGTGTGTGTGTGTGTGTTACTGGACAGGTGTGTGTGTGTGTGTGTGTGTTACTGGACAGGTGTGTGTGTGTGTGTGTTACTGGACAGGTGTGTGTGTGTGTGTGTGTGTGTGTGTTACTGGACAGGTGTGTGTGTGTGACTGTACAGGTGTGTGTTCAAGTCTTTGTGTACGTATACAGGTGTGTGTGTGTGTGTTACTGGACAGGTGTGTGTGTGTGTTACTGGACAGGTGTGTGTGTGTGTGAGACTGTACAGGTGTGTGTGTGTGTGTGAGACTGTACAGGTGTGTGTGTGTGTGTGTGTGTGTTCAAGTCTTTGTGTACGTATACAGGTGTGTTAGATTCCACTACCTTCTGGTCTGATGGTGTTTAGACATAAACCGGTACAGTGCATTCAGAAAGTATTCGGACCCCTTTACTTTTCCCACATTTTGTTACGTTACTGCCTTATTCTAAAATGGATTCAATAGTTTCCCCCCCCCCCTTGTTAATCTAGACACAGAGTTCAAGTCCGGCCTCTGGCAGGGCCACTCAAGGACATTTCAGAGACTTGTCCCGAAGCCACTCCTGCGTTGTCTTGGCTGTGTGCTTAGGGTCGTTGTCCTGTTGGAAGGTGAACCTTCGCCCCAGTCTGAGGTCCTGAGCGCTCTGGAGCAGGTTTTCATCAAGGATCTCTCTGTACATTGCGCCGTTCATCTTTGCCTCGATCCTGACTAGTCTCCCAGTCCCTGCTTCTGAAAAACATCCCCACAGTACGATGCTGCCACCACCATGCTTCACCGTAGGGATGGTGCCAGGTTTCCTCCAGACGTGACGCTTGGCATTCAGGCCAAAGAGTTCAATCTTGGTTTCATCAGACCCAGAGAATCTTGTTTCTCATGGTCTGAGAGTCCTTTAGGTGCCTTTTGGCAAACTCCAAGCGGGCTGTCATGTGCCTTTTACTGAGGAGTGGCTTCCGTCTGGCCACTATCATAAAGGCCTGATTGGTGGAGTGCTGCAGAGATGGTTGTCCTTCTGGAAGGTTCTCCAATCTCCACAGAGGAACTCTGGCGCTCTTTCAGAGTGACCATTGGGTTCTTGGTCACCTCCCTGACCAAGGCCCTTCTCCCCCGATTGCTCAGTAAGGCCGGGCAGCCAGCTCTAGGAAGAGTCTTGGTGGTTCCAAACTTCTTCCATTTAAGAATGATGGAGGCCACTGTGTTCTTGGGGACCTTCAATGCTGCAGAAATGTTTTGGTACCCTTCCCCAGATCTGTGCCTTGACACAATCCTGTCTCGGATCTCTACGGACAATTCCTTCGACCTCATGGCTTGGTTGCACCAATTTGTAAGTCGCTCTGGATAAGAGCGTCTGCTAAATGATGTAAATGTAAATGTTTTTGCTCTGATATGCACTGTCATCTGTGGGGACCTTATATAGACATGTGTCCCTTTCCAAATCATGTTCAATCAATTTAATTTACCACAGGTGGACTCCAATCAAGTTGTAGAAACATCAAGTATGATCAATGGAAACAGGATGCACCTGAGCTCAATTTCGAGTCTCATAGCAAAGGGTCTGAATACTAATTTCAGTTTTTTTATTTTTTAATAAATTTGCTAACATTTCTATACCTGTTTTCGCTTTGTTATTATGGGGTAATCAAATCAAATGTTTATTTGTCACATACACGTGTTTAGCAGATGTTATAGCAGGTGTAGCGAAATGCTTGTGCTTCTAGCTCCGACAGTGCAGTAATATCTAACAATTTCACAACATATACCCAATACACACAAAACCAGTAAGGAATGGGATTTAAGAAGATATACATACAGTGGGGAAAAAAAGTATTTAGTCAGCCACCAATTGTGCAAGTTCTCCCACTTAAAAAGATGAGAGAGGCCTGTAATTTTCATCATAGGTACACGTCAACTATGACAGACAAATTTATAATTTTCTTCCAGAAAATCACATTGTAGGATTTTCAATGAATTTATTTGCAAATTATGGTGGAAAATAAGTATTTGGTCACCTACAAACAAGCAAGATTTCTGGCTCTCACAGACCTGTAACTTCTTCTTTAAGAGGCTCCTCTGTCCTCCACTCGTTACCTGTATTAATGGCACCTGTTTGAACTTGTTATCAGTATAAATGACACCTGTCCACAACCTCAAACAGTCACACTCCAAACTCCACTATGGCCAAGACCAAAGAGCTGTCAAAGGACACCAGAAACAAAATTGTAGACCTGCACATGGCTGGGAAGACTGAATCTGCAATAGGTAAGCAGCTTGGTTTGAAGAAATCAACTGTGGGAGCAATTATTAGGAAATGGAAGACATACAAGACCACTGATAATCTCCCTCGATCTGGGGGGTCAAAATGATCACAAGAACGGTGAGCAAAAATCCCAGAACCACACGGGGGGACCTAGTGAATGACCTGCAGAGAGCTGGGACCAAAGTAACAAAGCCTACCATCAGTAACACACTACGCCGCCAGGGACTCAAATCCTGCAGTGCCAGACGTGTCCCCCTGCTTAAGCCAGTACATGTCCAGGCCCGTCTGAAGTTTGCTAGAGTGCATTTGGATGATCCAGAAGAGGATTGGGAGAATGTCATATGGTCAGATGAAACCAAAATAGAACTTTTTGGTAAAAACTCAACTCGTTGTGTTTGGAGGACAAAGAATGCTGAGTTGCATCCAAAGAACACCATACCTACTGTGAAGCATGGGGGTGGAAACATCATGCTTTGGGGCTGTTTTTCTGCAAAGGGACCAGGACGACTGATCCGTGTAAAGGAAAGAATGAATGGGGCCATGTATCGTGAGATTTTGAGTGAAAACCTCCTTCCATCAGCAAGGGCATTGAAGATGAAACATGGCTGGGTCTTTCAGCATGACAATGATCCCAAACACACCGCCCGGGCAACAAAGGAGTGGCTTCGTAAGAAGCATTTCAAGGTCCTGGAGTGGCCTAGCCAGTCTCCAGATCTCAACCCCATAGAAAATCTTTGGAGGGAGTTGAAAGTCCGTGTTGCCCAGCAACAGCCCCAAAACATCACTGCTCTAGAGGAGATCTGCATGGAGGAATGGGTCAAAATACCAGCAACAGTGTGTGAAAACCTTGTGAAGACTTACAGAAAACGTTTGACCTATGTCATTGCCAACAAAGGGTATATAACAAAGTATTGAGAAACTTTTGTTATTGACCAAATACTTATTTTCCACCATAATTTGCTAATAAATTCATAAAAAATCCTACAATGTGATTTTCTGGAGAAAGAAAATCTCATTTTGTCTGTCATAGTTGCCGTGTACCTATGATGAAAATTACAGGCCTCTCTGATCTTTTTAAGTGGGAGAACTTGCACAATTGGTGGCTGACTAAATACTTTTTCCCCCCACTGTATATGGACGAGCAATGACAGAGCGGCATGGACTAAGATACAGTAGAATAATATAGAATACATATGAGATGAGTTGTGCAAGATATGTAAACATTATTAAAGTGACTAGTGTTCCATTTCTTAAAGTGGCCAGTGATTTCAATAGGCAGGTGTGTAGATTGGGGGGGGGGGGGGGGGAATTATGTAATCGATTTTAGAATAAGGCTGTAACATAACAAAATGTGGAGAAAAAAACGGGGGGGAAGGGGGGGGGGTCTTGAATACTTTCCGAATGCGCTGTAGGTGAGAGTCTCTCTTACCTTCCAGGCCCTTCTGGTCGATGACGGAGTGGGCAGCCTTGGCTACTGCACTCTGCAGGGTCTCACTGCCCACCTGGTTCAGCCTCCTGGAGCTCAGAGCTCTCTTCTGCTTGTTGGTGCCAAACGCCTCGATCAGAGAGTCCACCTTGTCGGGGGGGGGGGGGGGGGGTGATACATTACTCATTACGGGATGATTGACGTGATCAAATGCAGATTGAAAATGTAGCCCGCAGTGGATTTAGTAAAAACAACAACAACACTTAAAAATGTGTTAAACCTTGATAGGAAGTATGTAGAGATTCTAACCCCTGGGCTAGAGACTAAAGGGGGAGGGGTTCAAGACTAACAGAACGCTCCAGTTCTGTTTTAAACAGAGACGAATGAAGGTACCTTCTCCCTGTATGTTAGATCTGTGTTCTGGGACGCATCATTCGCTGTAGACGACTCCCCTGGGAAACAGACAACATGTTAGTCAGGCAGAGCAAACATCCCAGTTACGTCAGTCAGGCAGAGCAACATCCCAGTTACGTCAGGCAGGCAGAGCAACATCCCAGTTACGTCAGGCAGAGCAAACATCCCAGTTACGTCAGTCAGGCAGAGCAACATCCCAGTTACGTCAGTCAGGCAGAGCAAACATCCCAGTTACGTCAGTCAGGCAGAGCAACATCCCAGTTACGTCAGTCAGGCAGAGCAAACATCCCAGTTACGTCAGTCAGGCAGAGCAACATCCCAGTTACGTCAGGCAGGCAGAGCAACATCCCAGTTACGTCAGTCAGGCAGAGCAAACATCCCAGTTACGTCAGTCAGGCAGAGCAACATCCCAGTTACGTCAGTCAGGCAGAGCAACATCCCAGTTACGTCAGTCAGGCAGAGCAACATCCCAGTTACGTCAGTCAGGCAGAGCAAACATCCCAGTTACGTCAGGCAGGCAGAGCAACATCCCAGTTACGTCAGTCAGGCAGAGCAAACATCCCAGTTACGTCAGGCAGGCAGAGCAAACATCCCAGTTACGTCAGTCAGGCAGAGCAACATCCCAGTTACGTCAGTCAGGCAGAGCAAACATCCCAGTTACGTCAGTCAGGCAGAGCAACATCCCAGTTACGTCAGGCAGGCAGAGCAAACATCCCAGTTACGTCAGTCAGGCAGAGCAACATCCCAGTTACGTCAGTCAGGCAGAGCAACATCCCAGTTACGTCAGGCAGGCAGAGCAACATCCCAGTTACATCAGTCAGGCAGAGCAAACATCCCAGTTACGTCAGTCAGGCAGAGCAAACATCCCAGTTACGTCAGGCAGGCAGAGCAAACATCCCAGTTACGTCAGTTAGGCAGAGCAACATCACAGTTACGTCAGGCAGGCAGAGCAACATCCCAGTTACATCAGTCAGGCAGAGCAACATCCCAGTTACGTCAGTCAGGCAGAGCAACATCCCAGTTACGTCAGTCAGGCAGAGCAAACATCCCAGTTACGTCAGTCAGGCAGAGCAAACATCCCAGTTACGTCAGGCAGAGCAAACATCCCAGTTACGTCAGGCAGGCAGAGCAACATCCCAGTTACATCAGTCAGGCAGAGCAAACATCCCAGTTACGTCAGTCAGGCAGAGCAACATCCCAGTTACGTCAGTCAGGCAGAGCAAACATCCCAGTTACGTCAGGCAGGCAGAGCAACATCCCAGTTACGTCAGGCAGAGCAACATCCCAGTTACGTCAGTCAGAGCAACATCCCAGTTACGTCAGTCAGGCAGAGCAAACATCCCAGTTACGTCAGTCAGGCAGAGCAACATCCCAGTTACGTCAGGCAGAGCAACATCCCAGTTACGTCAGGCAGGCAGAGCAAACATCCCAGTTACGTCAGGCAGAGCAAACATCCCAGTTACGTCAGTCAGGCAGAGCAACATCCCAGTTACGTCAGTCAGGCAGAGCAAACATCCCAGTTACGTCAGGCAGGCAGAGCAAACATCCCAGTTACGTCAGGCAGGCAGAGCAAACATCCCAGTTACATCAGTCAGGCAGAGCAACATCCCAGTTACGTCAGTCAGGCAGAGCAAACATCCCAGTTACGTCAGGCAGGCAGAGCAAACATCCCAGTTACGTCAGGCAGGCAGAGCAAACATCCCAGTTACGTCAGTCAGGCAGAGCAAACATCCCAGTTACGTCAGGCAGAGCAAACATCCCAGTTACGTCAGTCAGGCAGAGCAACATCCCAGTTACGTCAGGCAGGCAGAGCAACATCCCAGTTACGTCAGTCAGGCAGAGCAACATCCCAGTTACGTCAGTCAGGCAGAGCAAACATCCCAGTTACGCCAGTCAGGCAGAGCAACATCCCAGTTACGTCAGTCAGGCAGAGCAACATCCCAGTTACGTCAGTCAGGCAGAGCAAACATCCCAGTTACGTCAGTCAGGCAGAGCAACATCCCAGTTACGTCAGTCAGGCAGAGCAACATCCCAGTTACGTCAGTCAGGCAGAGCAAACATCCCAGTTACGTCAGTCAGGCAGAGCAACATCCCAGTTACGTCAGGCAGGCAGAGCAACATCCCAGTTACGTCAGTCAGGCAGAGCAAACATCCCAGTTACGTCAGTCAGGCAGAGCAAACATCCCAGTTACATCAGTCAGGCAGAGCAAACATCCCAGTTACGTCAGTCAGGCAGAGCAAACATCCCAGTTACGTCAGTCAGGCAGAGCAAACATCCCAGTTACGTCAGTCAGGCAGAGCAAACATCCCAGTTACGTCAGGCAGAGCAAACATCCCAGTTACGTCAGTCAGGCAGAGCAACATCCCAGTTACGTCAGTCAGGCAGAGCAACATCCCAGTTACGTCAGTCAGGCAGAGCAACATCCCAGTTACGTCAGTCAGGCAGAGCAACATCCCAGTTACGTCAGTCAGGCAGATCAAACATCCCAGATACGTCAGGCAGGCAGAGCAAACATCCCAGTTACGTCAGTCAGGCAGAGCAACATCCCAGTTACGTCAGTCAGGCAGAGCAAACATCCCAGTTACGTCAGGCAGGCAGAGCAACATCCCAGTTACGTCAGGCAGGCAGAGCAACATCCCAGTTACGTCAGGCAGGCAGAGCAAACATCCCAGTTACGTCAGTCAGGCAGAGCAACATCCCAGTTACATCAGTCAGGCAGAGCAACATCCCAGTTACGTCAGTCAGGCAGAGCAACATCCCAGTTACGTCAGTCAGGCAGAGCAACATCCCAGTTACGTCAGTCAGGCAGAGCAACATCCCAGTTACGTCAGGCAGGCAGAGCAACATCCCAGTTACGTCAGGCAGGCAGAGCAAACATCCCAGTTACGTCAGTCAGGCAGAGCAACATCCCAGTTACATCAGGCAGAGCAACATCCCAGTTACGTCAGGCAGAGCAACATCCCAGTTACGTCAGGCAGAGCAACATCCCAGTTACGTCAGTCAGGCAGAGCAACATCCCAGTTACGTCAGTCAGGCAGAGCAACATCCCAGTTACATCAGGCAGAGCAAACATCCCAGTTACGTCAGGCAGGCAGAGCAAACATCCCAGTTACGTCAGTCAGGCAGAGCAACATCCCAGTTACGTCAGGCAGAGCAACATCCCAGTTACGTCAGTCAGGCAGAGCAACATCCCAGTTACGTCAGTCAGGCAGAGCAACATCCCAGTTACGTCAGTCAGGCAGAGCAACATCCCAGTTACGCCAGTCAGGCAGAGCAACATCCCAGTTACGTCAGTCAGGCAGAGCAACATCCCAGTTACGTCAGTCAGGCAGAGCAACATCCCAGTTACGTCAGGCAGGCAGAGCAAACATCCCAGTTACGTCAGTCAGGCAGAGCAACATCCCAGTTCAACACAATAGCAGCACATAACTCTGCATGTTGGTTAAGGGCTTGTCAGTAAGCATTTCACAGTAAGGTCTAAAACCTGTTGTATTCGGCGCATGTGACATAACATTTGATTTGATTTTGGACAGCCATTCATCCAAATGTTTTTAAAACAGTAGTTGATGGCCCAATCACAAATCAACCTCAATGTGCTTGTGGAGATCTGAGATTTTGATTGGTATAGGTCAGTGTTTCACAACTCCAGTCCTCCAGTACCCCCGACAGCAAACATTTTTGTTGTAGTCCCGGGAAAACTCACCTGATTTCAACCCATTTGAAACGCTAGTGTAGGTAATATGGTGAAACTTCCACCTATCAGAGGGCTGTCAAATCCTCTCGGATCTCCACAAGTGCGTAGGGCGTAGGGCTTAGGGCGTAGGGGTTGATTTGGGATTGGCAGGGTTCTTCAATTCCGGTCCTGGAGGGCCGAAACACTTCTGTTTTTTTATTTCTACCTGGTAGTTAATTGCACTCACCAGGTGTCCCAGGTCTGAATTAGACCCTGATTAGAAGGAGAGGATGGAAAAACAGAGGTGTTTCGGCCCTCCAGGACCGGAATTGAAGAACCCTGGCGTAGGGCGTAGGGGTTGATTTGGGATTGGGTCGATGCCTTGGAGAGTAGTCCCTCTGTATCCTTACGGCCCTGCTACACTACAGACATCAGACACTGAGGGAAAACTTCCTTTTGAAATCAACGAAAGCTGCTGTACTGCAATGGCAGCGTCCAAGCTCAAGAATCGCAGAGGTTCAATTCTCGGTGGCTGACCCATTCTGTCTTGTGAAATTTAAATAATACGAAGTAAAAGTCGATTTTGGTTGGTTTCTGGCGTAGCAGGTGGAACGTCACATTGACACGATGCTGAAGGGTTTCTGGCGTAGAACGTCACATTGACACAATGCTGAAGGGTTTCTGGGGTAGAACGCAGAACGTCACATTGACACGATGTTTAAGGGTTAGCTTTACCTGGGATGATGGGCTGCATGTTGAAGAGTTGAGCGCTGTGCACCTCCATCCTCATGGTCTCCTTGTTCAGCACCCCCACATAATACCTGGAATATAAGAACACATGGTCACCCCGCCACTGTTTTGGTAAACAGCTGAGGACATAATACCTGGAATATAATAACACACATTGTCACCCTGCCACTGTTTTGGTAAACAGCTGAGGACATAATATAATAACACACATGGTCACCCTGCCACTGTTTTGGTAAACAGCTGAGGACATAATACCTGGAATATAATAACACACATGGTCACCCTGCCACTGTTTCGGTAAACAGCCGAGGGACATAATAGCTGTACACATGGTGTACAGATTTGTCAAAGAATCAATCTGCAGTTCAAACAATAAAAAGTGGTCCCCACTGTGTTGATAACAGCTGTAGCATGGGGGTGTCCAACTACAACATTCAGAAAACTGGACTGAGCTGGGTTTTTTTTTTTTAACTCTGAAATAAACTTACTTGCAAAGGTTGTTGCACTTTAGGGATCCCGTTCCAAAGTTATTCCCAACATAGGAGAGTCTGTCTGATTCTGCAACCTGAGTCAGAAAAAAGACCATGTCAGAGAGATGTGGCCTAATCACAGAAACAACGAATGGTGTTTTAACCAAAGTGTCCCGGTATTTATCTACAGAAGGACAACTAAGTGTTGTGCTCCCCGGGGGTGAAGTGTCCTGGTATTTATCTACAGAAGGACAACTAAGTGTTGTGCTCCCCGGGGGCGAAGTGTCCCCTTGGTACAGATCCAAAACTGATCCGAGATCAGCGTCTACAGGCAACTTCACCCCTACAGCAGTTGCAGTGGTCTCACCAGCATGCGTCGGTGCTTCTTCCTGGGGTTGGTCTCATCAATGTTCTTGTAGAAGCTGAAGTCCAGCTGCTCCGTGTTTCTCAGGTTGCCATTAGAGAACTGAACTGTTGAGGAGAAGCGGATCGATGATTGATATGAATGCATGTGTGAGGATGCTGTTCATCGACTACAGCTCGGCCTTCAATACCATAGTGCCCTCATTGCTCACCACTAAGATCACGGCCCTGGGACTGAACTCCTTCCTCCCTGTGCAACTGGGTCCTGGACTTCCTGTTGGGCCGCCCCCCCTGGTGGTGAAGGTAGGCAACACATTACCTCCTCGACCCTGATTCTCAACACCGGGGCCCCACAAGGGTGCGTCCTCAGTCCCCTCCTGTACTCCCTGTATACCCACGACTGCATCTCCACACAGTTCCAACTCCATCATCAAGTTCACCGAGGATATGACAGTGGTCGGCCTGATCACCACCAACGACGAGACGACCTACAGGGAGGAGGTGGGCTCTCTGACGGCGTGGTGCCAGGGAAACAACCTCTCCCCTCAACGTCAGTCTGACGGCTTGTTGCCAGGGAAACAACCTCTCCCCTCAACGTCAGTCTGACGGCATGGTGCCAGGGAAACAACCTCTCCCCTCAACGTCAGTCTGACGGCGTGGTGCCAGGGAAACAACCTCTCCCTCAACGTCAGTCTGACGGCGTGGTGCCAGGGTAACCAACCTCTCCCCTCAACGTCAGTCTGACGGCGTGGTGCCAGGTAAACAACCTCTCCCCTCAACGTCAGACTGACGGCGTGTTGCCAGGGTAACCAACCTCTCCCCTCAACGTCAGCAAAACAAAGGAGCTGATTGTGGACTTCAGGAGGAACCATGCTGGAAACACGCCCCCATCCTCATCAACTGGGCTGCCGCGGAGACGGTAAATCACGTCAAGTTCCTCGAGGTGCACATCTCAGAAGATGCGAGGGCCCTCGGACACCGTGGTGAAGAAGGCACGACAGCGACTCTTCAACCCTCAGGATGCTGAAGAAATGTGTCCTGTCCCCGAGGGCCTTCACAGTGTTCTACAGTAGCACCATCGAGAGCATACTGTCGGGCTGCATCGCAGCCTGGTACCGCAACTCCACCGCCGCTGACCGCAAGGATTGCCCCCCCCAGGTCTTCCTACCCCCCTGCTGCTCCCCCTATGGACATTTAACCCCCCCAAACGTCTATTTTACCCTAGCCACCACTAGTCAGCTATCTATCCCCCTGTCATTGGTCAAAAGTAGGACACAATACAGGGCGCCACCACCTGATCAAAAGTGGTACACTAGCTGTATGGGGATAGGGCGCCACCACCTGGTCAAAAAATAGAACACTATATATGGAACATCCGGTATGGTAGCCAGCAGATCCGACCCGCTTGCTTACAGCTGCACAACAAATGAGCTGATTGGCTGACACTGCCATTCCAAAATGGCTGCTGTGGCTTCTGCTACCTAGCATGAGGATCGAAGCGGTCAGTTTTCCATAAAAACTAGCAGTCGTTCAATCTTCTCAAATGTAACAGCTGGGATAATAGAGTACCACACTATGAGTCATAATACCCATAACACCTAGTGGTCAAACAGGGAAATGGTTCCAATCATTTTTCCCATAGGGGATTTTAGAAACGCTTAAAATAAGGGCTGTGTTTCACGTAGGCTTACCCTGGCTTGACGTTTTGATAACCATGACTTTTATCAATATATTTGCCTGTATTTAACCCCCCAAACATGAAATGCTAATTGGCTGCTAATGTGGCTATCATAAAGAACAACAAATGCCATGATGATGATTTGGACGAGCCGGCCGAATTAAGGCAAAGGTAAGAATCTCTGGATTAACTATCTAATCTTAGCTAAATGTAGGAATTAATAAATTGGCTAAATTTCTATAAATTGATAATTCTGTGAACCGTCTTGTGCAAGTTCTAAAACGACACAATACCTGTTAGCAAAGGTGTCAGCTAGAGATGAGGTGCAGGAACTTGCAGGGATTTGTAGTTTTTCATTATGTCTACTTTTATGGTAAATAGCATTTTCGAATCAGAGTAAATAGAGCTGAATATATTGATAAGAGCGAGATTGACATGGTTATCAAAACGTCACGCCAGGATAAGCCTACACGAAACACAGCCCCCTTATTTTAAGTGTTTCTAAAATTCCCTATGGGAATAATTAATGGTGGAAAAACGCTTGTTTAACCATTTCCCTGTTTAACCGCTAGGTTTTATGGGTATTATGGGCCAATTCGGAGTACAACTCATTTCTCATCCCTGGATTGAGGAACGTTTTCCGAGCCATATCTCACCCAGCTCTGCTGTGTCTTAAATCTACACAGGAAGGCTGTCAGACCCTAGTGCAGCAGCAAGCAGGTTGGTCGGCTCTGCTGGCTAACTATGGTTGATGGTGCCAGATTAATCAATATAGTTAAATACCTTTTAGTCCCTAAAAAGTAACTTTAACTAAGATTTAAATAATATCACCCAGCTAACGTTAATTGAATGTTAGATAACGGAATGTTAGCTAAATAAACTTAGTTAGCTAATGTCTCTGCCTGCAGTTCGAAGGAAGTTTGCTAATTAGCGTTAGCGCAATGACTGGAAGTCTATGGTAACTGCTAGTAGATTACACAGACTTCCGGTCATTACGCTAGTTAGCATTGGCTCGCCAACCTACCTCTTAACTTCCTTCATACTGGATGCAGAGACATAAAAAAAAATCGTACCCATTAGTAAATTTGACTCTTGGGAAGTAAGATAAAGGACTTCAATTAAAAAAATCCCGAAGTATCCCGTTAACGTTACTGCGCTAGCGTGAGAGCAACCCACGTGAACGACGGAACAGGGTGGATTTCAGTGATGTCAATGCTTGGGGACGCTTAAATTAAATCATGTAATTAAACATGTACTTAAAATCAATAATAGCCTGTGACATAAATAGGATATTTACCAATAACAGCTTTATCGGTTTCTCTCTCCTCTTCACAGCAAACCAACGTGCAGTTTGCCTCCATGTTTGTCAGTCACGGACCTAAACAATCTTGAGATATTCGCCCACAAACTGCAGCGACGTCCTGTGGCAAGGAGTGGTACTGCAACTCGTTACCCGGTGAGGACATAGGAGCCCCCACAAACTGCAGCGACGTCCTGTGGCAAGGAGTGGTACAGCAACTCGTTACCCGGTGAGGACATAGGAGCCCCACAAACTGCAGCGACGTCCTATGGCAAGGAGTGGTACTGCAGCTCGTTACCCCGGTGAGGACATAGGAGCCCCCACAAACTGCAGCGACGTCCTATGGCAAGGAGTGGTACTGCAGCTCGTTACCCCGGTGAGGACATAGGAGCCCCCACAAACTGCAGCGACGTCCTGTGGCAAGGAGTGGTACTGCAGCTCGTTACCCCGGTGAGGACATAGGAGCCCCCACAAACTGCAGCGACGTCCTGTGGCAAGGAGTGGTACTGCAGCTCGTTACCCCGGTGAGGACATAGGAGCGTAGCGCCGCCTACAGAGTCTGAGTGAGAAAAGCATCCCCACTCACCTGTCTACCAATGCATCATACTTGATAATCAATGAGTACGTTTATATGACATTTTAATATGATCAGGGTATATCTTAAAAATAGGCTTTTTTTAAAATATAATTTCGGATAGAAAATTCAACACCTCTAAAAAAAAAAAAAAAAGCCCCCGCCCCCCGAGAAGACTCTCTTTGGTAATAAAATCAAAATGTAGATTATTTCAAAGTAGCTACATGGAGTCATAGCTATCTAGCTGTGTTGTGTCTGTCCTTGGGGTTCAACCAGTCGGACAACATTCCGGAAAAGGGATTCGCATATTGGGAACGTGTGACTGTGAGCATTGGAGTAGCTTCAGCGGTCCATGAAGACCTGCCTAGCCGTCGGTAGTCCTCATTCTGTCCCGCCCTGACCCGGGAGTAGCACCGACAACACGGTACCGCGTACCGGTAGCTAACATTAGCAAGCTAGCTAGCTGCTAGTTTGTTGTTTTTAAATCATCACGTTTTATTGTTCCTCATGTTATCAATGTTGCACGCTAAAGCTGCTTTCAAGGGGGAAACTTTGACAGCTGTTAACGTTAGCTAATCTAGCTACTAGGTAGTCAGCATTACCGGTAGCCATGGTAGCCGTAGACCTAGCGAGCTAACGGAGAATAATCACTTCAGGAGGTGATGTTTGTTGTTGGCCTTGGCTGTTATTTTTTAACAAAATGTCGGTCACACATAGGGCTCATTCTAGCTAGCTACTTCACCGCCATCGCTGTGTGTTACTGGTTTATTTGATTTATTATTTTTTTTACACCGCCTTTCCCAAAAGTTAGCAAGTAGCTAACTGGTTAACTGACTATCCAGCTGCTGGCTTGCTAGTTAGTTCGCTTAGCTAGCAATGATAGAATTGTCTCTATGAAGGGCTTGCCAAGCAGACGACATGCGATGGCAGTAGTTAGTTAGTTAGTTAGTTAGTTATCTGTAGTTAGTTATCTAGCGAACTAGCTGTCTAGACTCGGACTTCTAGACGTCAACAAACTGAACAGTTTCCTCGCTAACCGTTACCTTGCTTGAACTTGACTCATGTCTTCACATAGACATACTGGCTTTCATTTCACACATTTTATCTTTAATATCGTTACTATTTCCCACTTTCACTTACCGGGAAATAGCCTATGCTGTGCAGTAACTTCAACAATACATCTATTGTCTATTTGTTAATACATTAAACTAATTGTTATAGATAGTGTAGCTAATACCCTTCTACAAAATCTATTCTTCAAACTTCAACTACAGTCTACTATAATGTCTCCTCCTATGACAGTCAATTTAAAGCAAACTTTTTAATCAATCAAAGATTTTGTCAGCAAGATTAGCTCAAGATGGTACTCAAGAGGACCTCATTTATTACACAACAGATTTTTTTACAACCCTGTTTCTCTCTCTTCCTCTCTCCTCCCTCTCTTTCCCTCTCTTTCCCTCTCACCTCCCCTTTCCCTCTCTCCCGTTTTTCTCCCCTCCTCTCCCCCTCCCTACCCTCTCGCCCCCTCCCTCCCCTCTCTCCCCCTCCCTCCCCTTTCCCTCTCTCCCCCTCCCTCCCCTCTCTGCCGTTTTTCTCCTCTCCTCTCCCCCTCCCTACCCTCTCGCCCCCTCCCTCCCCCCAGGTCATGGACTTCCCGGGCCACTTCGACCAGGTAATGCAAAGAGCTTTATGATTTCTGTCTGTAAATGGAGAGAAAAAAAACGCTCTACAAATAAAATGCATTGTTCATAGTAATATAATAACATATGCCATTTGGCAGACGCTTTTATCCGAAGAGACTTACAGTCATGCATTCATACATTTTACATGTATGGGTGGCCCCAGCGGGAATCGAACCCACAACCCTTTGGCGTTGCAAGCACAATGCTCTAGCTAGCGACCGAGCCACACATTATTCATATATTCATATTGTTATTATTCATATTGTTATTATTAATATTGTTATTATTAATATTGTTATTATTCATATTGTTATAATTCATATTGATATTATTCATATTGTTATTATTCATATTGATATTATTCATATTGTTATTATTCATATTGTTATAATTCATATTGTTATTATTCATATTGTTATAATTCATATTGTTATTATTCATATTGTTATAATTCATATTGTTATTATTCATATTGTTATAATTCATATTGTTATTATTCATATTGATATTATTCATATTGTTATTATTCATATTGTTATAATTCATATTGTTATTATTCATATTGTTATAATTCATATTGTTATTATTCATATTGTTATAATTCATATGGTTATTATTCATATTGATATTATTCATATTGTTATTATTCATATTGTTATAATTCATATGGTTATTATTCATATTGTTATTATTCATATTGTTATTATTCATATTGTTATAATTCATATGGTTATTATTCATATTGTTATTATTCATATTGTTATAATTCATATTGTTATTATTCATATTGTTATAATTCTAGGTCTTCCAGCAGCTGAACTACCAGCGTGTCCACAGCCAGCTGTGTGACTGTGTCATTGTGGTGGGCAGCCGCCATTTTAAGGCCCACCGCTCGGTGCTGGCGGCTTGCAGCACTCACTTCAGGGCCCTATTCACCGTCGCCCAGGGAGACGCCAGCATGAACATGATACAACTGGACAGCGAGGTGAGGATGATGATGATGATGAGGTTATAACAGGGGTGACGCAGTACGTATCTATGATCCCAGTTCTAGCTCCAAGACATCGGCAATTTGAAAACCCCAAAAGGTTTGTGTTGATTGATTTGAAGCATGTGTTGGATGGTGGGGATGATGACCTCTCTGTAACTAACTTTAGCCAGGTGAAGCAATGTTAAACATATGGTTACCCCCGGTGCTTGACCCGAACTCAGGCTTTACCCCGGTGCTTGACCCGAACTCAGGCTTTACCCCGGTGCTTGACCCGAACTCAGGCTTTACCCCGGTGCTTGACCCGAACTCAGGCTTTACCCCGGTGCTTGACCTGAACTCAGGCTTTACCCCGGTGCTTGACCCGAACTCAGGCTTTACCCCGGTGTTTGACCTGAACTCAGGCTTTACCCCGGTGGTTGACCCGAACTCAGGCTTTACCCCGGTGTTTGACCCGAACTCAGGCTTTACCCCGGTGTTTGACCTGCAGGTGGTGACGGCGGAGGCGTTTGCCGCCCTGGTGGACATGATGTACACCTCCACCCTGATGCTAGGGGAGAGCAACGTGATGGACGTGCTGCTAGCCGCCTCTCACCTCCACCTGAACACCGTAGTCAAGGCCTGTAAACACTACCTGACCACCCGCACCATGCCCATGTCCCCGCCGGCAGACCACCGGGCCACACAACACCGCCAGCGCCAACCCACCCACGCAGACCAGCAGAGACACAGGCAGGAGACGGCAGCCGTCGAGTTAGCCGCTAACGCTAAACTAGCGGCTAACGCTAACCTAGCGGCCGACGCCGCTACGTCCAGGCTCCAGCGGTCGTTCCTGCTGCAGCAGCTGGGTCTAAGCCTGGTGAGCTCTGCCCTGGGCGGGGTGGAGGAGGAGGATGGGGCCGGGGGCGTTAGCGGTAGCGGTGGTGTTAGCGTCAGCGGCGTAGTGGAGCATAGAGCTTCCTTCCCCATCCGACGCTTCCACAAGAGGAAGCCCTCCCTGAGCTTCGGCCTATCTGAGGACAGGCCCAGGCAGAGGGCCCGCCCCCCTGGATCCCCCGGCGGGGGTGAGGAAGGGGGGCTACTCTCCCACGACTCCCACAAGACTGCGGAGGAGGCCAGACTGGACGCGGCGATCACTGGCCTAGTAGAGGGCGTGTCCCAGGATGACTCCCAGATGCCCAGCCAATCGGACGGAGGACACTGCGAAGGGGAGGAGCAAGGGATGGCGGAGGAGGTGGGTGTGGGGAAGGAATCCCTGGATGGAGGGAGTCACCATGGTGATGGGGTGGAGGTGAAGATGAAGGAGGGAACGGAGGAGGAAGAGGAGGAGGAGGAAGGACGGGAGAAACAGGGAAAGGTAATACTTCACCTGCGTCCCAAATAGCACCCTATTTCCTCTATAGTGCACTACTTTAGACCAGAGCCCTTAGTGCACTACTTTAGACCAGAGCCCTTAGTGCACTACTTTAGACCAGAGCCCTTAGTGCACTACTTTAGACCAGAGCCCTTAGTGCACTACTTTAGACCAGAGCCCTTAGTGCACTACTTTAGACCAGAGCCCTTAGTGCACTACTTTAGACCAGAGAGCCCTTAGTGCACTACTTTAGACCAGAGAGCCCTTAGTGCACTACTTTAGACCAGGGCCTATAGTGCACTACTTTAGACCAGGGCCTATAGTGCACTACTTTAGACCAGAGCCCTATAGTGCACTACTTTAGACCAGGGCCCTTAGTGCACTACTTTAGACCAGGGCCTATAGTGCACTACTTTAGACCAGAGCCCTTAGTGCACTACTTTAGACCAGAGAGCCCTTAGTGCACTACTTTAGACCAGAGCCCATAGTGCACTACTTTAGACCAGAGCCCTTAGTGCACTACTTTAGACCAGAGAGCCCTTAGTGCACTACTTTAGACCAGGGCCTATAGTGCACTACTTTAGACCAGGGCCTATAGTGCACTACTTTAGACCAGAGCCCTTAGTGCACTACTTTAGACCAGAGCCCTTAGTGCACTACTTTAGACCAGAGCCCTTAGTGCACTACTTTAGACCAGGGCCTATAGTGCACTACTTTAGACCAGAGCCCTATAGTGCACTACTTTAGACCAGGGCCCTTAGTGCACTACTTTAGACCAGGGCCTATAGTGCACTACTTTAGACCAGGGCCTATAGTGCACTACTTTAGACCAGAGCCCTATAGTGCACTACTTTAGACCAGGGCCCTTAGTGCACTACTTTAGACCAGGGCCCATAGTGCACTACTTTAGACCAGGACCTATAGTGCACTACTTTAGACCAGGGCCTATAGTGCACTACTTTAGACCAGAGCCCTATAGTGCACTACTTTAGACCAGGGCCCTTAGTGCACTACTTTAGACCAGGGCCTATAGTGCACTACTTTAGACCAGAGAGCCCTTAGTGCACTACTTTAGACCAGGGCCTATAGTGCACTACTTTAGACCAGAGCCCTTAGTGCACTACTTTAGACCAGAGAGCCCTTAGTGCACTACTTTAGACCAGAGCCCATAGTGCACTACTTTAGACCAGAGCCCTTAGTGCACTACTTTAGACCAGAGAGCCCTTAGTGCACTACTTTAGACCAGGGCCTATAGTGCACTACTTTAGACCAGGGCCTATAGTGCACTACTTTAGACCAGAGCCCTTAGTGCACTACTTTAGACCAGAGCCCTTAGTGCACTACTTTAGACCAGAGCCCTTAGTGCACTACTTTAGACCAGAGCCCTATAGTGCACTACTTTAGACCAGGGCCTATAGTGCACTACTTTAGACCAGAGCCCTTAGTGCACTACTTTAGACCAGGGCCTATAGTGCACTACTTTAGACCAGAGCCCTTAGTGCACTACTTTAGACCAGGGCCTATAGTGCACTACTTTAGACCAGGGCCTATAGTGCACTACTTTAGACCAGAGCCCTTAGTGCACTACTTTAGACCAGGGCCTATAGTGCACTACTTTAGACCAGGGCCTATAGTGCACTACTTTAGACCAGAGAGCCCTTAGTGCACTACTTTAGACCAGAGCCCTTAGTGCACTACTTTAGACCAGAGCCCTTAGTGCACTACTTTAGACCAGGGCCCTTAGTGCACTACTTTAGACCAGGACCTATAGTGCACTACTTTAGACCAGGTCTATAGTGCACTACTTTAGACCAGAGCCCTTAGTGCACTACTTTAGACCAGGGCCTATAGTGCACTACTTTAGACCAGAGCCCTTAGTGCACTACTTTAGACCAGGGCCTATAGTGCACTACTTTAGACCAGGGCCTATAGTGCACTACTTTAGACCAGGTCTATAGTGCACTACTTTAGACCAGAGCCCTTAGTGCACTACTTTAGACCAGAGCCCATAGTGCACTACTTTAGACCAGAGAGCCCAGAGTGCACTACTTTAGACCAGAGCCCTTAGTGCACTACTTTAGACCAGAGCCCTTAGTGCACTACTTTAGACCAGAGCCCTTAGTGCACTACTTTAGACCAGAGCCCTTAGTGCACTACTTTAGACCAGAGCCCATAGTGCACTACTTTAGACCAGAGAGCCCTTAGTGCACTACTTTAGACCAGGGCCTATAGTGCACTACTTTAGACCAGAGCCCATAGTGCACTACTTTAGACCAGAGAGCCCTTAGTGCACTACTTTAGACCAGGGCCTATAGTGCACTACTTTAGACCAGGGCCTATAGTGCACTACTTTAGACCCAGAGCCCTTAGTGCACTACTTTAGACCAGGGCCTATAGTGCACTACTTTAGACCAGGGCCTATAGTGCACTACTTTAGACCAGGGCCTATAGTGCACTACTTTAGACCAGAGAGCCCTTAGTGCACTACTTTAGACCAGAGCGCCCTTAGTGCACTACTTTAGACCAGAGCCCTTAGTGCACTACTTTAGACCAGAGCCCTTAGTGCACTACTTTAGACCCAGAGCCCTTAGTGCACTACTTTAGACCAGAGAGCCCTTAGTGCACTACTTTAGACCAGGGCCTATAGTGCACTACTTTAGACCAGGGCCTATAGTGCACTACTTTAGACCAGGGCCCTTAGTGCACTACTTTAGACCAGGGCCTATAGTGCACTACTTTAGACCAGGGCCCTTAGTGCACTACTTTAGACCAGGGCCTATAGTGCACTACTTTAGACCAGGGCCTATAGTGCACTACTTTAGACCAGAGAGCCCAGAGTGCACTACTTTAGACCAGGGCCCTTAGTGCACTACTTTAGACCAGGGCCCTTAGTGCACTACTTTAGACCAGGGCCTATAGTGCACTACTTTAGACCAGGGCCTATAGTGCACTACTTTAGACCAGAGAGCCCAGAGTGCACTACTTTAGACCAGGGCCCTTAGTGCACTACTTTAGACCAGGGCCCTTAGTGCACTACTTTAGACCAGAGAGCCCTTAGTGCACTACTTTAGACCAGAGAGCCCTTAGTGCACTACTTTAGACCAGGGCCTATAGTGCACTACTTTAGACCAGGGCCTATAGTGCACTACTTTAGACCAGAGAGCCCTTAGTGCACTACTTTAGACCAGAGAGCCCTTAGTGCACTACTTTAGACCAGGGCCTATAGTGCACTACTTTAGACCAGGGCCTATAGTGCACTACTTTAGACCAGGGCCTATAGTGCACTACTTTAGACCAGGGCCTATAGTGCACTACTTTAGACCAGGGCCTATAGTGCAGGTTAAAGGGAGCCATTTGGAACACATGCCATTTTAAAGAGTTAGTGATGTATGAAACAACTGTCTATCCATAATTACCCCGGTTAAATAAAGGATTACCAAAAAAAACAAAAAAACAACCTTGGATAAAGTCATGGGGTCATGTCCTGTTGTCCTCTTTCATGTCTCTTAAGGTCCCTGCTCTCCTCCAGGTGGTGGTGAAGTGTGAGCCTCTGAGCTCCCCGGAGCCAGCTGATGACCTCACCATCCAGGGCAGCGATCAGCTGAGACCTGGAGGAGGAGGAGGAGGAGGAGGAAGAGGAGAAGAAGAGGGGGAGAAGGTAGAACTGAGCCCACAGAGCAGCGACCGCAGTCTCTCCTCCTCTGACCAACAGCTGCTCCAGCCCAGATCCCAGCTCCTGCTGAAAGGAGGTATTGGTGGGGGGAGTGGAGGTGGTTTTGGGTGTAGCGACCATCTTGACGGGAAGTCTGGTTTTAGGATTTCTAGCTTCCTCAGCTCCAAGGTCTTTGGAGGCGCGGGGTCGGGGGTCGATGCCGGGGACGACGACCTCAACACGACAACTGGCGAGGCGATGGCAGCGGCACATCACTTCCTGCTGAGCCCGGAACACTCTGGGACCACTAACTCTGCCTCTTCCTCGATGCTCCGTCCCGGGTCGGCCAACCACCTGAACCTGCTGGGTGGCGACGGTCTCGGGGGATTCTCTACAGACGCTGATTCGCTCTTCCTGCGGCCCCTGCATGACGGGCTGGGAAACCCCAGGGGAGGAGGAGGAGGGTTTCCAGACCTGTTCTCTCTGGACTTCCAGCGATCCAGCCTGGGACTGCACTCCCTGGCCCGGGCCTCTAGAGGGGGCTCCCTGGGATTTCCTGGATACCGCCGCATCGCACCTAAAAACGACAACATGGGAGGAGGAGGAGCGGGGGCCGTTCTCCAAGACTCCCTGTCTTCCTCCAGTCTGGGGGAAGGGGGACCCCTGCTTCTGAACGGGTCGGGGGGTTACGAGTCAGGCCCACCCACCTCCTCCTCCTCCTCCTCCGCCCCCAACCCCCACCCCCAGCTGACCCGTGCCTCAGCGGACGTCCTCTCCAAGTGTAAGAAGGCCCTGTCCGAGCACAACGTCCTGGTAGTAGAGGGAGCCAGGAAGTACGCCTGTAGGATCTGCTGTAAGACCTTTCTCACCCTGACCGACTGTAAGAAACACATCAGAGTCCACACAGGGGAGAAGCCCTACGCCTGCCTCAAGTGTGGCAAACGCTTCAGCCAGTCGTCCCACCTGTACAAACACTCCAAGACCACCTGCCTGCGCTGGCAGAACAGCAACATGCCCAACACACTGATGTAGAGCGGTAGATGATGTGATCACTGTAGGAGGAGTGGACATTTGGGGTTGGACGGTATCCAGATTGTATACGTTTTGTACCGTCCTTGTGCCATACCGGGGTATACGGTATTACCGGCATTGTGCACAAGCCAAGGTTTTTTTTTTTTTTTATGCAACAAAAAAGAAGCCTAATTAGCGCCTGTTACCAGTATGCTAACAAAGTAGTAGAGAATTCCCATAGCGGATGCTAGCTAAATGCTAACGAGTCAAGCGCTTCAGCCAGTCGTCCCCACCTGTACAAACACTCCAAGACCACATGTCTGCGCTGGCAGAACAGCAACATGCCCAACACACTGATGTAGAGTGGTAGGCTGGCCTGGGTAGGTAGGTAGGGTTGAGTTGGATTGGGAAATTCCTGGGAAACTTACCAGAAGTTTTGGGAAGGTTTCTCCATAAATCCCGGTTGGAGGATCATATAGTTACTGCTGTAGGGGAAGACCTGACCTGCTCATTAGTCACACACCGATTTTCAACAAAAACAAGAGTTTGTATTGGACAAATGGGTTCTGTTTGGTTCCTTGTAAACACAGCCCTGCTAGGTAGGTTTGAGTTTCTAAAAATGTCCAGAAATACTCCCGGGTCTAAATCCGTCTCTGATTAGAGGGGAAGAATGGAAAATAGCAGTGGAACTGGCTTTGATTGTCCAGATTAGAATCTGAAGGGGTCTATACAGTATCACCTGTACTCTTGTCTAGAGTGGACTCTGGACTCACTGCCTTTAACCCGCTACAGTCTCAGCCCTGTCTGTTCAACTGGTACCGGGGCGGGACCTTGTGAGGCCTGTGGGCCCGCCTAGAACAGAACCGACATGTTGGTGAGAGTCTCACCTTGCCACAGATTTACATTTACATCATTTACATTTTAGTCATTTAGCAGACCGCTCTTGTCCAGAGCGACTTACAGGAGCAATTAGGGTTAAGTGCCTTGCTCAAGGGCACATCGACAGATTTTTCACCTAGTCGGCTCGGGGATTAGAACCAGCGACCTTTCGGTTACTGGCACAACGCTCTTAACCAGATGGGGTCATATTGGTGTGTGGGCCCCAAACTGTTCGGAACGCTGCCAAGACAGAAGTCGGCAGATCGGCCGTACCGACTTCAGACGAGTCCCCAAGACGCTTTCGGGAGTCATCTGACAAACCACCGCTCTTTCACCGCAGATGTGGAAGTGTGACATCGGTGGATTGAGACTCATCCAAATACAAAAATATCTCTTAACTTAAACTGACAGATTTTTATGGGGATTTTTATATTATGCTAATTATTTTTTGCGTGGGCTGTGGAAAAATCGACACTAGGAGTTAATAGACTCAAAGCTAGAGACAAACACTTTCATCCAAAGCGACTTACAGTAGTGTGTGCATGTCTATGGGTGGGCCCCAGCAGGAATCGAACCCACAACCCTGGTGTTGCAAGTGCCATGTTCTACCAACCGAGCCAAACAGGACCGTTGACAGATGCGATCGCTTTAGAAAAGGAGTCCCTTCAGGAGGAGGAGATGGAACCCTGTTGTGTTAATAATAATAATAATAATATGCCATTTAGCAGACGCTTTTATCCAAAGCGACTTACAGTCATGCGTGCATACATTTTTTGTGTATGGGTGGTCCCGGGGATCGAACTCACTACCTTGGCGTTACAAGCGCCGTGCTCTACCAGCTGAGCTACAGAGGACCACATTGTTCCTATTGGAACCATGTTCAGAACCTTTCTGAAACAGGACTTCAGATTCAGAACAGTCCTGAAGCTGAAACCTGGCTAGGGAGATTCAGAACCGTCCTGAAGCTGAAACCTGGCTAGGGAGATTCAGAACAGTCCTGAAGCTGAAACCTGTCTAGGGAGATTCAGAACAGTCCTGAAGCTGAAACCTGGATAGGGAGATTCAGAACAGTCCTGACGCTGAAACCTGGATAGGGAGATTCAGAAAAGTCCTGAAACCTGGATAGGGAGATTCAGAAAAGTCCTGAAGCTGAAACCTGGATAGGGAGATTCAGAACAGTCCTGAAGCTGAAACCTGGATAGGGAGATTCAGAACAGTCCTGAAGCTGAAACCTGGATAGGGAGATTCAGAACAGTCCTGAAACTGAAACCTGGCTAGGGAGATTCAGAAAAGTCCTGAAGCTGAAACCTGGATAGGGAGATTCAGAACAGTCCTGAAGCTGAAACCTGGCTAGGGAGATTCAGAACCGTCCTGAAGCTGAAACCTGGCTAGGGAGATTCAGAACCGTCCTGAAGCTGAAACCTGGCTAGGGAGATTCAGAACAGTCCTGAAGCTGAAACCTGGCTAGGGAGATTCAGAAAAGTACTGAAGCTGAAACCTGGATAGGGAGATTCAGAACAGTCCTGAAGCTGAAACCTGGCTAGGGAGATTCAGAACCGTCCTGAAGCTGAAACCTGGCTAGGGAGATTCAGAACAGTCCTGAAGCTGAAACCTGGCTAGGGAGATTCAGAAAAGTCCTGAAGCTGAAACCTGGCTAGGGAGATTCAGAAAAGTCCTGAAGTTGAAACCTGGCTAGGGAGATTTAGAAAAGTCCTGAAGCTGAAACCTGGATAGGGAGATTCAGAAAAGTCCTGAAACTGAAACCTGGCTAGGGAGATTCAGAACAGTCCTGAAGCTGAAACCTGGATGTTGAGATTCAGGATTTCCTGCTTACTGGAAAACCTGAGAATTTGGGGAATTGTGCAACGCTAAACCCGGAGCTTGGCTTGGGGACCTGGTCTGGGACCAGTCTATGAGGGGAACATTTCCTCTCAAGGTCCTTTAAAAACAGATCTGGGACCAGGCTAGGAGAGGACCACTTCTTCTCCTGGTCCTTTACATTCATGTCAAAGTCAGATGTTTAATGTTTTTTAAATATGGAGTTGCCTCATCGGTGCACCTTTTTGAATGAAACACCCTATTCCCTATATAGTGCACTACTTTTGACCAGGACCCAAAGGGTAGTATTGGACTACATAGGGAACATGGGGGACCCTTATCCCCTCTCCTCACAGGACAAAACATTAGAAATGTAAATATTGCACATTTAAATATTGGCTTTAACACTTTCCTCTGCGAGGGGACATCAAATAGAACCAGTGTCTATAACTAGAGCCTGGAGTATCTCCTGGTCAGGTCACATGATCAGGGATAACTCCGGGCCCCAGTTAACTATAACATAGTGTTGTTGGTTACTAGATGTCGTGGAACAGTTTGGTACAGTATCTGTGCTTCTTAAATGTATTTTTAATACATCGATCTAACACTTCAACTGTAACATAATCTTTAGACAATACTATATATACACAGTGGGGAGAACAAGTATTTGATACACTGCCGACTTTGCAGGTTTTCCTACTTACAAAGCATGTAGAGGTCTGTAATTTCTATCATAGGTACACTTCAACTGTGAGAGACTGAATCTAAAACAAAAATCCAGAAAATCACATTGTATGATTTTTAAGTAATTAATTTGCATTTTATTGCATGACATAAGTCTTTGATCACCTACCAACCAGTAAGAATTCCGGCTCTCACAGACCTGTTAGTTTTTCTTTAAGAAGCCCTCCTGTTCTCCACTCATTACCTGTATTAACTGCACCTGTTTGAACTCGTTACCTGTATAAAAGACACCTGTCCACACACTCAATCAAACAGACTCCAACCTCGCCACAATGGCCAAGACCAGAGAGCTGTGTAAGGACATCAGGGATAAAATTGTAGACCTGCATAAGGCTGGGATGGGCTACAGGACAATAGGCAAGCAGCTTGGTGAGAAGGCAACAACTGTTGGTGCAATTATTAGAAAATGGAAGATGTTCAAGATGACGGTCAATCACCCTCGGTCTGGGGCTCCATGCAAGATCTCACCTCGTGGGGCATCAATGATCATGAGGAAGGTGAGGGATCAGCCCAGAACTACACGGCAGGACCTGGTCAATGACCTGAAGAGAGCTGGGACCACAGTCTCAAAGAAAACCATTAGTAACACATTACGCCGTCATGGCTGCAGCGCACGCAAGGTCCCCCTGCTCAAGCCAGCGCATCTCCAGGCTCGTCTGAAGTTTGCCAATGACCATCTGGATGATCCAGAGGAGGAATGGGAGAAGGTCATGTGGTCTGATGAGACAAAAATAGAGCTTTTTGGTCTAAACTCCACTCGCCGTGTTTGGAGGAAGAAGAAGGATGAGTACAACCCCAAGAACACCATCCCAACCGTGAAGCATGGAGGTGGAAACATCATTCTTTGGGGATGCTTTTCTGCAAAGGGGACAGGACGACTGCACCGTATTGAGAGGAGGATGGATGGGGCCATGTATCGCGAGATCTTGGCCAACAACCTCCTTCCCTCAGTAAGAGCATTGAAGATGGGTCGTGGCTGGGTCTTCCAGCATGACAACGACCCGAAACACACAGCCAGGGCAACTAAGGAGTGGCTCCGTAAGAAGCATCTCAAGGTCCTGGAGTGGCCTAGCCAGTCTCCAGACCTGAACCCAATAGAAAATCTTTGGAAGGAGCTGAAAGTCTGTATTGCCCAGTGACAGCCCCGAAACCTGAAGGATCTGGAGAAGGTCTGTATGGAGGAGTGGGCCAAAATCCCTGCTGCAGTGTGTGCAAACCTGGTCAAGACCTACAGGAAACGTATGATCTCTGTAATTGCAAACAAAGGTTTCTGTACCACATATTAAGTTCTGCTTTTCTGATGTATCAAATACTTATGTCATGCAATAAAATGCAAATGAATTACTTAAAAATCATACAATGTGATTTTCAGGATTTTTGTTTTAGATTCCGTCTCTCACAGTTGAAGTGTACCTATGATAAAAATTACAGACCTCTACATGCTTTGTAAGTAGGAAAACCTGCAAAATTGGCAGTGTATCAATACTTGTTCTCCCCACTGTATATTACCCTATCCCCCCCCCCCCCCCAAAAAAAAAAAAAGCTTAGACTGCTAATAAGAATGTTGGATTGTGTGGTTCTGTGTTTCCGTGGCAATGTGTTGGACCGGTGTCAGTGCAGTAACGTTGTTACCGTTGTAGTTAAACTGACCGACTGGTCAGAGGACAACCTCGCTATTTAGTGCACTAGAAAGAAACTAGGGTGGCATTTGAGAGTCGCTCAGTGTGGATGGGTAGCCGGGTAACTAGTGGAAACCTTAAGGCCGTGGAGTCTTCACACTGTTACTCAGTATGTGCTAAAAGACTTTAAGAGATTTCCTTATACTTATTTTCCACCATAATTTGCAAATAAATTCATTAAAAAATCCTACAATGTGATTTTCTGGATTTTTTTTCCACATTTTGTCTGTCATAGTTGACGTGTACCTATGATGAAAATTACAGGCCTCTCTCATCTTTTTAAGTGGGAGAACTTGCACAATTGGTGGCTGACTAAATACTTTTTTCCCCCCCACTGTAGCTATCGTACTGTTTCTAACAGCTGAATACCAACAGTATTATAGCCACACTGGAAATGCACCTTCATTGCTAACCAATTAATTAAAAAAACGAATACTGAGTTTATAGCTAATTTAATTGATCACTGAAGTAAACAATTATTTAGTACTTAAGCACTTTTTCAGTCAGGCATAATCCGTAGGTACCCCTGAAGGACATGAGGACCCTTGTTAAACAGATCCAAAATGGCTTCCATCTCTGAAACTGTTGTTTTTATTTTGAGTTGAGTTTTAAAAAATATGTGAATCTTTGAAAGTGCACTGTATGGTCATATTTATACAAACAACAGCCCCTGTGTGAATACTACTACTACAAAAAAAAAAAAAAAGGATTAAAGAGAAGAAAAAAACATTTGTTTATGTAATAATATAATTGATGAAGAAAGTTACTGCCTTTAAAAAGCTGGGCTTTATCCAAATGCCAAAAGTGAAGGATTTCTGTGTTGTTTTTCTACACTTCTAACATAGTGTAACAATGTTTGGTTAGCATCTCAAATGGCGCCCTTTGTTCCCTGTGTAGTTCACTACTTCCGATCAAAGCCACTGACACACTCTGGTCTAAAGTAGTGCACTATATAGGGAATAGGGTGCCGTTTGAGACGCCGCCCCAAAGAGAAAATGAAATGTAAACTTCTTTGTTTCTTTCTGGACAATATGGTCCCAGTTGTTGTTACAGACTGAATTAAAAGATGGGAAAAGTTCCATGTTTATTGTTGTCCTTCGTCATTATTATGAAACAAAATCATAAAAACATCTGAAGTGAGGAAATACTGAGTGCTACGTATGTATACATGTTGATGACAACACTAGCCTATTCTCTATATAGTCTACTCATCTTTTTTTTTACCAGAGTCAACTATATCATTTACAGTTTGGTAAGAGCTCTTCAATCATTGGTTCTCCTCTGGTCTTCCAAAGCAGGTGATTGGCAGCTACAGCTTGAGCTCTTTGATCATTGGCTGTCCCTTCAGACCCAGTAGCAGGTTGTTGGCTGCCAGGGCAGACATGGTGTTACGCGTGGTGTAGGACGCACTGGCAATATGGGGGAGGATCACTGGGGAGAGAGAGAGAGAGATGATCACTGGAGAGAGAGAGAGAGAGAGATGATCACTGGAGAGAGAGAGGGATGATCACTGGAGAGAGAGAGGGATGATCACTGGAGAGAGAGAGAGATGATCACTGGAGAGAGAGAGGGATGATCACTGGAGAGAGAGAGGGATGATCACTGGGGAGAGAGAGAGATGATCACTGGAGAGAGAGAGAGAGAGAGAGAGAGGCCAGGGCAGACATGGTGTTACGCGTGGTGTGGTCCTCTGTAGCTCAGCTGGTAGAGCACGGCGCTTGTAACGCCAAGGTAGTGGGTTCGAACCCCGGGACCACCCATACACAAAAAAATGTATGCACGCACGACTGTAAGTCGCTTTGGATAAAAGCGTCTGCTAAATGGCATATTATTATTATTATTAGTGTAGGACGCACTGGCAATATGGGGGAGGATCACTGGAGAGAGAGATAGAGATGATCACTGGAGAGAGAGAGGGATGATCACTGGAGAGAGAGAGAGAGAGAGAGATGATCACTGGAGGGAGAGAGAGAGAGAGAGATGATCACTGGAGAGAGAGAGAGAGATGATCACTGGAGGGAGAGAGAGATGATCACTGGAGGGAGAGAGAGAGAGAGATGAACACTGGAGAGAGAGAGAGAGATGATCACTGGAGGGAGAGAAAGAGAGATGATCACTGGAGAGAGAGAGAGATGATCACTGGAGAGAGAGAGATTATCACTGGAGAGAGAGAGATGATCACTGGAGAGAGAGATGATCACTGGAGAGAGAGAGAGAGAGATCACTGGAGAGAGAGAGAGATGATCACTGGAGGGAGAGAGAGATGATCACTGGAGGGAGAGAGAGAGAGAGATGAACACTGGAGAGAGAGAGAGAGAGAGAGATGATCACTGGAGGGAGAGAAAGAGAGAGATGAACACTGGAGAGAGAGAGAGAGAGAGAGATGATCACTGGAGGGAGAGAGAGAGAGAGATGAACACTGGAGAGAGAGAGAGAGAGAGAGATGATCACTGGAGGGAGAGAAAGAGAGATGATCACTGGAGAGAGAGAGAGATTATCACTGGAGAGAGAGAGATTATCACTGGAGAGAGAGAGAGATGATCACTGGAGAGAGAAAGAGATGATCACTGGAGAGAGAGAGATGATCACTGGAGAGAGCGAGAGATGATCACTGGAGAGAGCGAGAGATGATCACTGGAAAGAGAAATGATCACTAGAGAGAGAGAGAGAGAGAGATGAACACTGGAGAGAGAGAGAGAGAGAGAGAGATGATCACTGGAGGGAGAGAAAGAGAGAGATGAACACTGGAGAGAGAGAGAGAGAGAGAGATGATCACTGGAGGGAGAGAGAGAGAGAGATGAACACTGGAGAGAGAGAGAGAGAGAGAGATGATCACTGGAGGGAGAGAAAGAGAGATGATCACTGGAGAGAGAGAGAGATTATCACTGGAGAGAGAGAGATTATCACTGGAGAGAGAGAGAGAGATGATCACTGGAGAGAGAGAGAGATGATCACTGGAGAGAGAGAGATGATCACTGGAGAGAGCGAGAGATGATCACTGGAGAGAGAGAGAGAGATGATCACTGGAGAGAGAGAGATGATCACTGGAGAGAGCGAGAGATGATCACTGGAGAGAGCGAGAGATGATCACTGGAAAGAGAAATGATCACTAGAGAGAGAGAGAGATAATCTCTGGAGAGAGAGAGAGATGATCACTGGAGAGAGAGAGATCACTGGAGAGAGAGTATTGGACTGACAGCAGAGAACAGTAATAAATGAAACAGTCAATACTGGACTGACAGAGAACAGTAATTAAATGAAACAGGGAATAGCAGAATCAAATTGGTCCAGACTCTAAACCACACACACACACACACCATGTTAATACTCACCACAGTTGTTAAGGGTGAAGAGTGGGTGGCTGGTGGGCAGGGGTTCAGGCACGGTGACATCAAGCCCGGCTCCAGCTATCTGACCACTGGACAGAGCTTCATACAGATCCTCCTGGTGAACCACCCCTCCTCTACCACACACACACATCCATGATCATGTAACAGTGTGTTTTACTGTGTGTTACTGTGTGTTACTGTGTGTTACTGTGTGTTACTGTGTGTTACTGTGTGTTATTGTATGTTACTGTGTGTTACTGTGTGTTACTGTGTGTTACTGTGTGTTACTGTGTGTTACTGTGTGTTACTGTATGTTACTGTATGTTACTGTGTGTTATTGTGTGTTATTGTATGTTACTGTGTGTTACTGTGTGTTACTGTGTGTTACTGTATGTTACTGTGTGTTACTGTGTGTTACTGTGTGTTACTGTATGTTACTGTGTGTTACTTTGTTATACTGTGTGTTACTGTGTGTTACTGTATGTTACTGTATGTTACTGTGTGTTACTTTGTTATACTGTGTGTTACTGTGTGTTACTGTGTGTTACTGTATGTTACTGTGTGTTACTGTGTGTTACTGTGTGTTATTGTGTGTTATTGTATGTTACTGTGTGTTACTGTGTGTTACTGTGTGTTACTGTGTGTTACTGTATGTTACTGTGTGTTACTGTGTGTTATTGTATGTTACTGTATGTTACCGTGTGTTACTGTATGTTACTGTGTGTTACTGTGTGTTACTGTGTGTTACTGTGTGTTACTGTATGTTACTGTGTGTTACTGTGTGTTATTGTATGTTACTGTATGTTACTGTGTGTTACTGTATGTTACTGTGTGTTACTGTGTGTTACTGTATGTTACTGTGTGTTACTGTGTGTTACTGTGTGTTACTGTGTGTTACTGTATGTTACCGTGTGTTATTGTATGTTACTGTGTGTTACTGTGTGTTACCGTGTGTTACTGTATGTTATTGTATGTTACTGTGTGTTATTGTATGTTACTGTGTGTTATTGTATGTTACTGTGTGTTATTGTATGTTACTGTGTGTTACTGTGTGTTACTGTATGTTACTGTATGTTACTGTATGCTACTGTGTGTTATTGTGTGTTATTGTATGTTACTGTGTGTTACTGTGTGTTACTGTGTGTTACTGTATGTTACTGTGTGTTACTGTGTGTTATTGTATGTTACTGTATGTTACCGTGTGTTACTGTATGTTACTGTGTGTTACTGTGTGTTACTGTATGTTACTGTGTGTTACTGTGTGTTACTGTGTGTTACTGTGTGTTACTGTGTGTTACTGTGTGTTACTGTATGTTACCGTGTGTTATTGTATGTTACTGTGTGTTACTGTGTGTTACCGTGTGTTACTGTATGTTATTGTATGTTACTGTGTGTTATTGTATGTTACTGTGTGTTATTGTATGTTACTGTGTGTTATTGTATGTTACTGTGTGTTACTGTGTGTTACTGTGTGTTATTGTATGTTACTGTGTGTTACTGTGTGTTACTGTGTGTTATTGTATGTTACTGTATGTTACTGTATGTTACTGTATGTTACTGTGTGTTACTGTATGTTACTGTGTGTTACTGTGTGTTACTGTGTGTTATTGTATGTTACTGTGTGTTATTGTATGTTACTGTGTGTTACTGTGTGTTACTGTATGTTACCGTGTGTTACTGTATGTTACTGTGTGTTACTGTGTGTTACTGTATGTTACTGTGTGTTACTGTGTGTTACTGTGTGTTACTGTATGTTACCGTGTGTTATTGTATGTTACTGTGTGTTACTGTGTGTTACCGTGTGTTACTGTGTGTTATTGTATGTTACTGTGTGTTATTGTATGTTACTGTGTGTTATTGTATGTTACTGTGTGTTATTGTATGTTACTGTGTGTTACTGTGTGTTACTGTGTGTTATTGTATGTTACTGTGTGTTACTGTGTGTTACTGTGTGTTATTGTATGTTACTGTATGTTACTGTATGTTACTGTATGTTACTGTGTGTTACCGTATGTTACCGTGTGTTACTGTATGTTACCGTGTGTTATTGTATGTTACTGTGTGTTACTGTATGCTACTGTTTGTTACTGTATGTTACTGTGTGTTACTGTGTGTTACTGTGTGTTATTGTATGTTACTGTATGTTACTGTGTGTTACTGTGTGTTACTGTATGTTACTGTGTGTTACTGTGTGTTACTGTATGCTACTGTGTGTTATTGTATGTTACTGTGTGTTATTGTATGTTACTGTATGTTACTGTGTGTTACTGTGTGTTACTGTATGTTACTGTGTGTTATTGTATGTTACTGTGTGTTACTGTGTGTTACTGTGTGTTACTGTGTGTTATTGTATGTTACTGTATGTTACTGTGTGTTACTGTGTGTTATTGTATGTTACTGTGTGTTATTGTGTGTTACTGTGTGTTACTGTGTGTTACTGTGTGTTATTGTATGTTACTGTGTGTTATTGTATGTTACTGTGTGTTACTGTGTGTTATTGTATGTTACTGTATGTTACTGTGTGTTACTGTGTGTTACTGTGTGTTACTGTGTGTTACTGTATGTTACTGTGTGTTATTGTATGTTACTGTGTGTTATTGTATGTTACTGTGTGTTATTGTATGTTACTGTGTGTTATTGTATGTTACTGTATGTTACTGTATGTTACTGTGTGTTATTGTATGTTACTGTGTGTTATTGTATGTTACTGTGTGTTACTGTATGTTACTGTGTGTTATTGTATGTTACTGTATGTTACTGTGTGTTACTGTGTGTTATTGTATGTTACTGTGTGTTACTGTATGTTACTGTATGTTACTGTGTGTTACTGTGTGTTACTGTGTGTTACTGTGTGTTACTGTATGTTACTGTGTGTTACTGTGTGTTACTGTGTGTTACTGTGTGTTACTGTGTGTTATTGTATGTTACTGTATGTTACTGTGTGTTACTGTGTGTTATTGTATGTTACTGTGTGTTACTGTGTGTTACTGTGTGTTACTGTGTGTTATTGTATGTTACTGTATGTTACTGTGTGTTACTGTGTGTTATTGTATGTTACTGTGTGTTACTGTGTGCTACTGTGTGTTACTGTATGTTACTGTGTGTTATTGTATGTTACTGTGTGTTACTGTGTGTTACTGTGTGTTATTGTATGTTACTGTGTGTTACTGTGTGTTATTGTGTGTTACTGTGTGCTACTGTGTGTTATTGTATGTTACTGTGTGTTACTGTGTGTTACTGTGTGTTATTGTATGTTACTGTATGTTACTGTGTGTTACTGTGTGTTACTGTGTGTTACTGTGTGTTACTGTATGTTACTGTGTGCTACTGTGTGTTACTGTATGTTACTGTATGTTACCGTGTGTTACTGTATGTTACCGTGTGTTACTGTATGTTACTGTATGTTACTGTATGTTACCGTGTGTTACTGTATGTTACCGTGTGTTACTGTATGTTACCGTATGTTACTGTGTGTTACTGTGTGCTACTGTGTGTTATTGTATGTTACTGTGTGTTATTGTATGTTACTGTGTGTTACTGTATGTTACTGTATGTTACTGTGTGTTATTGTATGTTACTGTGTGTTACTGTGTGTTATTGTATGTTACTGTGTGTTACTGTATGTTACCGTGTGTTACTGTATGCTACTGTGTGTTATTGTGTGTTACTGTGTGTTACTGTGTGTTATTGTATGTTACTGTGTGTTACTGTATGTTACCGTGTGTTACTGTATGTTACCGTATGTTACCGTGTGTTACTGTATGTTACTGTGTGTTACTGTATGTTACTGTGTGTTACTGTGTGCTACTGTGTGTTATTGTATGTTACTGTGTGTTATTGTATGTTACTGTGTGTTACTGTATGTTACTGTATGTTACTGTGTGTTACTGTATGTTACTGTGTGTTACTGTGTGCTACTGTGTGTTATTGTATGTTACTGTGTGTTACTGTGTGTTACTGTGTGTTACTGTGTGTTATTGTGTGTTACTGTATGTTACTGTATGTTACTGTGTGTTACTGTGTGTTACTGTATGTTACTGTGTGTTATTGTATGTTACTGTGTGTTATTGTATGTTACTGTGTGTTACTGTATGTTATTGTATGTTACTGTGTGTTACTGTGTGTTACTGTGTGTTACTGTATGTTACTGTGTGTTACTGTGTGTTACTGTATGTTACTGTGTGTTACTGTATGTTACTGTATGTTACTGTGTGTTACTGTGTGTTATTGTATGTTACTGTATGTTACTGTATGTTACTGTGTGTTACTGTGTGTTACTGTATGTTACTGTGTGTTACTGTGTGTTACTGTATGTTACTGTGTGTTACTGTATGTTACTGTATGCTACTGTGTGTTATTGTATGTTACTGTGTGTTATTGTATGTTACTGTATGTTACTGTATGTTACTGTATGTTACTGTGTGTTACTGTGTGTTACTGTGTGTTACTGTATGTTACTGTGTGTTACTGTGTGTTACTGTATGTTACTGTGTGTTACTGTATGTTACTGTATGCTACTGTGTGTTATTGTATGTTACTGTATGTTATTGTATGTTATTGTATGTTACTGTGTGTTACTGTGTGTTACTGTGTGTTACGGTATGTTACTGTGTGTTACTGTATGTTACTGTATGTTACTGTGTGTTACTGTGTGTTATTGTATGTTACTGTATGTTACTGTGTGTTATTGTATGTTACTGTGTGTTATTGTATGTTACTGTGTGTTATTGTATGTTACTGTATGTTACTGTGTGTTACTGTGTGTTATTGTATGTTACTGTGTGTTATTGTATGTTACTGTGTGTTATTGTATGTTACTGTATGTTACTGTATGTTACTGTGTGTTATTGTATGTTACTGTGTGTTATTGTATGTTACTGTGTGTTATTGTATGTTACTGTGTGTTACTGTGTGTTACTGTGTGTTACTGTGTGTTACTGTGTGTTACTGTGTGTTATTGTATGTTACTGTGTGTTACTGTGTGTTACTGTGTGTTGCTGTATGTTACTGTGTGTTGCTGTGTGTTGCTGTGTGTTGCTGTGTGTTGCTGTGTGTTACAGTGTGTTACAGTGTGTTACTGTGTGTTACTGTGTGTTACTGTGTGTTACTGTGTGTTACTGTATTTGTTACTGTGTGTTACTGTGTGTTACTGTATGTTACTGTGTGTTACTGTGTGTTATTGTATGTTACTGTGTGTTACTGTATTTTTTACTGTGTGTTACTGTGTGTTACTGTATGTTATTGTATGTTACTGTATGTTACTGTGTGTTACTGTGTGCTACTGTGTGTTACTGTGTGTTACTGTGTGTTACTGTATGTTACTGTATGTTACTGTATGTTACTGTATGTTACTGTGTGTTACTGTATGTTACTGTGTGTTACTGTGTGTTACTGTATGTTACTGTGTGTTACTGTATGTTACTGTGTGTTATTGTATGTTACTGTGTGTTACTGTGTGTTACTGTGTGTTACGGTATGTTACTGTGTGTTACTGTGTGTTACTGTATGTTACTGTGTGTTATTGTGTGTTATTGTATGTTACTGTGTGTTACTGTGTGTTATTGTATGTTACTGTGTGTTATTGTGTGTTACTGTGTGTTATTGTATGTTACTGTGTGTTACTGTGTGTTATTGTATGTTACTGTGTGTTATTGTATGTTACTGTGTGTTATTGTATGTTACTGTGTGTTACTGTGTGTTATTGTATGTTACTGTGTGTTATTGTATGTTACTGTATGTTACTGTGTGTTATTGTATGTTACTGTGTGTTATTGTATGTTACTGTGTGTTACTGTGTGTTATTGTATGTTACTGTGTGTTATTGTGTGTTACTGTGTGTTACTGTGTGTTATTGTATGTTACTGTGTGTTATTGTATGTTACTGTATGTTACTGTGTGTTACTGTGTGTTACTGTATGTTACTGTGTGTTACTGTGTGTTACTGTGTGTTACTGTGTGTTACTGTGTGTTACTGTGTGTTACTGTGTGTTACTGTATGTTACTGTGTGTTACTGTGTGTTACTGTGTGTTACTGTATGTTACTGTATGTTACTGTGTGTTATTGTATGTTACTGTGTGTTACTGTGTGTTACTGTGTGTTACTGTATGTTACTGTATGTTACTGTGTGTTATTGTGTGTTACTGTGTGTTACTGTGTGTTACTGTGTGTTACTGTGTGTTACTGTGTGTTATTGTATGTTACTGTGTGTTACTGTGTGTTACTGTGTGTTACTGTATGTTACTGTGTGTTACTGTGTGTTATTGTATGTTACTGTGTGTTACTGTATGCTACTGTGTGTTATTGTATGTTACTGTATGTTACTGTGTGTTACTGTGTGTTACTGTGTGTTATTGTATGTTACTGTATGTTACTGTGTGTTACTGTGTGTTACTGTATGTTACTGTGTGTTATTGTATGTTACTGTGTGTTACTGTGTGTTACTGTGTGTTACTGTGTGTTATTGTATGTTACTGTATGTTACTGTGTGTTACTGTGTGTTATTGTATGTTACTGTATGTTACTGTGTGTTATTGTATGTTACTGTGTGTTACTGTGTGCTACTGTGTGTTATTGTATGTTACTGTGTGTTACTGTGTGTTATTGTGTGTTACTGTGTGCTACTGTGTGTTATTGTATGTTACTGTGTGTTACTGTGTGTTATTGTGTGTTACTGTGTGTTACTGTGTGTTACTGTATGTTACTGTGTGCTACTGTGTGTTACTGTATGTTACTGTATGTTACCGTGTGTTACTGTATGTTACCGTGTGTTACTGTATGTTACTGTATGTTACTGTATGTTACCGTGTGTTACTGTATGTTACCGTGTGTTACTGTATGTTACCGTATGTTACTGTGTGTTACTGTGTGCTACTGTGTGTTATTGTATGTTACTGTGTGTTATTGTATGTTACTGTGTGTTACTGTATGTTACTGTATGTTACTGTGTGTTATTGTATGTTACTGTGTGTTATTGTGTGTTACTGTGTGTTACTGTGTGTTATTGTATGTTACTGTGTGTTACTGTATGTTACTGTGTGTTACTGTATGTTACCGTATGTTACCGTGTGTTACTGTATGTTACTGTGTGTTACTGTATGTTACTGTGTGTTACTGTGTGCTACTGTGTGTTATTGTATGTTACTGTGTGTTATTGTATGTTACTGTGTGTTACTGTATGTTACTGTGTGTTACTGTATGTTACTGTATGTTACTGTATGTTACTGTGTGTTACTGTGTGTTACTGTATGTTACTGTGTGTTACTGTGTGTTACTGTATGTTACTGTGTGTTACTGTGTGTTACTGTATGTTACTGTATGTTACTGTGTGTTACTGTGTGTTACTGTATGTTACTGTGTGTTACTGTGTGTTACTGTATGTTACTGTGTGTTACTGTATGTTACTGTATGCTACTGTGTGTTATTGTATGTTACTGTGTGTTATTGTATGTTACTGTGTGTTACTGTGTGTTATTGTATGTTACTGTGTGTTACTGTGTGTTACTGTATGTTACTGTGTGTTAATGTGTGTTACTGTATGTTACTGTGTGTTACTGTGTGTTATTGTATGTTACTGTATGTTACTGTGTGTTACTGTGTGTTACTGTGTGTTACTGTGTGTTACTGTATGTTACTGTGTGTTACTGTGTGTTACTGTGTGTTACTGTGTGTTATTGTATGTTACTGTGTGTTACTGTATGTTACTGTGTGTTACTGTGTGTTACTGTGTGTTACTGTATGTTACTGTGTGTTACTGTGTGTTACTGTATGCTACTGTGTGTTATTGTATGTTACTGTATGTTATTGTATGTTATTGTATGTTACTGTGTGTTACTGTGTGTTACTGTGTGTTACGGTATGTTACTGTGTGTTACTGTATGTTACTGTATGTTACTGTGTGTTACTGTGTGTTACTGTGTGTTATTGTATGTTACTGTATGTTACTGTGTGTTATTGTATGTTACTGTGTGTTATTGTATGTTACTGTGTGTTATTGTATGTTACTGTATGTTACTGTGTGTTACTGTGTGTTATTGTATGTTACTGTGTGTTATTGTATGTTACTGTGTGTTATTGTATGTTACTGTATGTTACTGTATGTTACTGTGTGTTATTGTATGTTACTGTGTGTTACTGTATGTTACTGTGTGTTATTGTATGTTACTGTGTGTTACTGTGTGTTACTGTATGTTACTGTGTGTTACTGTATGTTACTGTGTGTTATTGTATGTTACTGTGTGTTATTGTATGTTACTGTGTGTTATTGTATGTTACTGTGTGTTATTGTATGTTACTCTATGTTACTGTATGTTACTGTGTGTTACTGTGTGTTATTGTATGTTACTGTGTGTTATTGTATGTTACTGTGTGTTATTGTATGTTACTGTGTGTTATTGTATGTTACTGTGTGTTACTGTATGTTACTGTGTGTTACTGTATGTTACTGTGTGTTACTGTATGTTACTGTGTGTTACTGTATGTTACTGTGTGTTACTGTGTGTTACTGTGTGTTACTGTGTGTTACTGTATGTTACTGTATGTTACTGTGTGTTACTGTGTGTTACTGTGTGTTACTGTATGTTATTGTGTGTTACTGTGTGTTGCTGTGTGTTGCTGTGTGTTGCTGTGTGTTACTGTGTGTTACTGTATGTTACTGTGTGTTGCTGTATGTTACTGTGTGTTGCTGTGTGTTGCTGTGTGTTACTGTGTGTTACTGTGTGTTACTGTGTGTTGCTGTATGTTACTGTGTGTTGCTGTGTGTTGCTGTGTGTTGCTGTGTGTTACAGTGTGTTACAGTGTGTTACTGTGTGTTACTGTGTGTTACTGTGTGTTACTGTATTTGTTACTGTGTGTTACTGTATGTTACTGTGTGTTACTGTGTGTTACTGTGTGTTACTGTATTTGTTACTGTGTGTTACTGTGTGTTACTGTATGTTACTGTGTGTTACTGTGTTACTGTGTGTTACTGTATGTTACTGTGTGTTATTGTGTGTTACGGTATGTTACTGTGTGTTGCTGTGTGTTACTGTGTGTTACTGTGTGTTATTGTATGTTACTGTGTGTTGCTGTGTGTTACTGTGTGTTACTGTGTGTTATTGTATGTTACTGTGTGTTACTGTATTTTTTACTGTGTGTTACTGTGTGTTACTGTATGTTATTGTATGTTACTGTATGTTACTGTATGTTACTGTGTGTTACTGTGTGCTACTGTGTGTTACTGTGTGTTACTGTGTGTTACTGTATGTTACTGTATGTTACTGTGTGTTACTGTATGTTACTGTGTGTTACTGTGTGTTACTGTGTGTTACGGTATGTTACTGTGTGTTACTGTATGTTACTGTGTGTTACTGTGTGTTACTGTGTGTTACTGTGTGTTACTGTGTGTTACTGTGTGTTATTGTATGTTACTGTATGTTACTGTATGTTACTGTGTGTTACTGTATGTTACTGTGTGTTACTGTGTGTTACTGTGTGTTACGGTATGTTACTGTGTGTTACTGTATGTTACTGTGTGTTATTGTGTGTTATTGTATGTTACTGTGTGTTATTGTGTGTTACGGTATGTTACTGTGTGTTACTGTATGTTACTGTGTGTTATTGTGTGTTATTGTATGTTACTGTGTGTTATTGTGTGTTATTGTATGTTACTGTGTGTTACTGTGTGTTATTGTATGTTACTGTGTGTTATTGTATGTTACTGTGTGTTATTGTGTGTTATTGTATGTTACTGTGTGTTATTGTATGTTACTGTGTGTTACTGTGTGTTACTGTGTGTTACGGTATGTTACTGTGTGTTATTGTATGTTACTGTGTGTTACTGTATTTTTTACTGTGTGTTACTGTATGTTACCGTGTGTTACTGTATGTTACTGTATGTTACTGTGTGTTACTGTGTGTTACTGTGTGTTACTGTATGTTACTGTATGTTACTGTGTGTTATTGTATGTTACTGTATGTTACTGTATGTTACTGTGTGTTACTGTGTGCTACTGTGTGTTACTGTATGTTACTGTGTGTTACTGTGTGTTACTGTGTGTTACGGTATGTTACTGTGTGTTACTGTATGTTACTGTGTGTTATTGTGTGTTATTGTATGTTACTGTGTGTTATTGTGTGTTATTGTATGTTACTGTGTGTTACTGTGTGTTATTGTATGTTACTGTGTGTTATTGTATGTTACTGTGTGTTATTGTGTGTTATTGTATGTTACTGTGTGTTACTGTGTGTTATTGTATGCTACTGTGTGTTATTGTGTGTTACTGTATGTTACTGTGTGTTACTGTGTGTTACTGTATGTTACTGTGTGTTATTGTGTGTTACTGTGTGTTACTGTGTGTTACTGTGTGTTACTGTATGTTACTGTGTGTTACTGTGTGTTACTGTGTGTTACTGTGTGTTACTGTATGTTACTGTGTGTTACTGTATGTTACTGTGTGTTATTGTGTGTTACTGTGTGTTACTGTGTGTTACTGTGTGTTACTGTATGTTACTGTGTGTTATTGTGTGTTACTGTGTGTTACTGTGTGTTACTGTATGTTACTGTGTGTTACTGTATGTTACTGTGTGTTATTGTGTGTTACTGTATGTTACTGTGTGTTACTGTGTGTTACTGTATGTTACTGTGTGTTATTGTATGTTACTGTGTGTTACTGTGTGTTACTGTGTGTTACGGTATGTTACTGTGTGTTACTGTATGTTACTGTGTGTTATTGTGTGTTACTGTATGTTACTGTGTGTTACTGTGTGTTACTGTGTGTTACTGTGTGTTACTGTATGTTACTGTGTGTTACTGTGTGTTACTGTGTGTTATTGTGTGTTATTGTATGTTACTGTGTGTTATTGTGTGTTATTGTATGTTACTGTGTGTTATTGTGTGTTACTGTGTGTTATTGTATGTTACTGTGTGTTACTGTGTGTTATTGTATGTTACTGTGTGTTATTGTGTGTTACTGTGTGTTATTGTATGTTACTGTGTGTTACTGTGTGTTATTGTATGTTACTGTGTGTTATTGTATGTTACTGTGTGTTATTGTATGTTACTGTGTGTTACTGTGTGTTATTGTATGTTACTGTGTGTTATTGTATGTTACTGTATGTTACTGTGTGTTATTGTATGTTACTGTGTGTTATTGTATGTTACTGTGTGTTACTGTGTGTTATTGTATGTTACTGTGTGTTATTGTGTGTTACTGTGTGTTACTGTGTGTTCTTGTATGTTACTGTGTGTTATTGTGTGTTACTGTGTGTTATTGTATGTTACTGTATGTTACTGTGTGTTACTGTATGTTACTGTATGTTACTGTATGTTACTGTGTGTTACTGTGTGTTACTGTATGTTACTGTATGTTACTGTGTGTTACTGTGTGTTACTGTGTGTTACTGTGTGTTACTGTATGTTACTGTGTGTTACTGTGTGTTACTGTGTGTTACTGTATGTTACTGTGTGTTACTGTGTGTTATTGTATGTTACTGTGTGTTACTGTGTGTTACTGTGTGTTACTGTATGTTACTGTATGTTACTGTGTGTTATTGTGTGTTACTGTGTGTTACTGTGTGTTACTGTATGTTACTGTGTGTTACTGTGTGTTATTGTATGTTACTGTGTGTTACTGTGTGTTACTGTATGTTACTGTGTGTTACTGTGTGTTATTGTATGTTACTGTGTGTTACTGTATGCTACTGTGTGTTATTGTATGTTACTGTATGTTACTGTGTGTTACTGTGTGTTACTGTGTGTTATTGTATGTTACTGTATGTTACTGTGTGTTACTGTGTGTTACTGTATGTTACTGTGTGTTATTGTATGTTACTGTGTGTTACTGTGTGTTACTGTGTGTTACTGTGTGTTACTGTATGTTACTGTGTGTTACTGTGTGTTACTGTGTGTTACTGTGTGTTACTGTATGTTACTGTGTGTTACTGTGTGTTACTGTGTGTTACTGTGTGTTATTGTATGTTACTGTGTGTTATTGTGTGTTACTGTGTGTTACTGTGTGTTACTGTGTGTTACTGTGTGCTACTGTGTGTTACTGTATGTTACTGTGTGTTATTGTATGTTACTGTGTGTTACTGTGTGTTACTGTGTGTTACTGTGTGCTACTGTGTGTTATTGTATGTTACTGTGTGTTATTGTGTGTTACTGTGTGTTACTGTGTGTTACTGTATGTTACTGTGTGTTACTGTGTGTTACTGTGTGTTACTGTATGTTACTGTGTGTTACTGTGTGTTACTGTGTGTTACCGTGTGTTACCGTATGTTACCGTGTGTTACCGTATGTTACTGTATGTTACTGTGTGTTACTGTATGTTACCGTATGTTACTGTGTGTTATTGTGTGTTACTGTATGTTACTGTGTGTTACTGTGTGTTACTGTGTGTTACTGTGTGTTACTGTGTGTTATTGTATGTTACTGTGTGTTACTGTGTGTTACTGTGTGTTACTGTGTGTTACTGTATGTTACTGTGTGTTACTGTGTGTTATTGTATGTTACTGTGTGTTACTGTGTGTTACTGTGTGTTACTGTGTGTTACTGTATGTTACTGTGTGTTACTGTGTGTTATTGTATGTTACTGTGTGTTACTGTGTGTTACTGTGTGTTACTGTGTGTTACTGTATGTTACTGTGTGTTACTGTGTGTTACTGTATGTTACTGTGTGTTACTGTATGTTACTGTGTGTTATTGTATGTTACTGTGTGTTATTGTGTGTTACTGTGTGTTACTGTGTGTTACTGTATGTTACTGTGTGTTACTGTGTGTTATTGTATGTTACTGTGTGTATGAGCATATGAGTCTCTGCGAGCGTATGATTGTGTGTGTGTGTGTGTGTGTGTGTCTGTGTGTGTGTGTGTGTGTGTATGCTTGGTCACCTGCTGGTGTTGATGAAGATGGAGGTATTCTTCATCTTAGAGAACAGGTCCTTGTTACAGATGTCTTTAGTCTCTGGTGTCAGAGCACAACACACTGTCAGGAAATCAGACTGGCTGGCCAACTCATCCATAGAGACTGGAGGGAGAGAGGACAACACACTGTCAGGAAGTCAGACTGGCTGGCCAACTCATCCATAGAGACTGGAGGGAGAGAGGACAACACACTGTCAGGAAGTCAGACCGCCTGGCCAACTCATCCATAGAGACTGGAGGGAGAGAGGACAACACACTGTCAGGAAGTCAGACTGGCTGGACAACTCATCCATAGAGACTGGAGGGAGAGAGGACAACACACTGTCAGGAAGTCAGACCGCCTGGCCAACTCATCCATAGAGACTGGAGGGAGAGAGGACAACACACTGTCAGGAAGTCAGACCGCCTGGCCAACTCATCCATAGAGACTGGAGGGAGAGAGGACAACACACTGTCAGGAAGTCAGACTGGCTGGACAACTCATCCATAGAGACTGGAGGGAGAGAGGACAACACACTGTCAGGAGGTCAGACCGCCTGGCCAACTCATCCATAGAGACTGGAGGGAGAGAGGACAACACACTGTCAGGAAGTCAGACCGCCTGGCCAACTCATCCATAGAGACTGGAGGGAGAGAGGACAACACACTGTCAGGAAGTCAGACCGGCTGGACAACTCATCCATAGAGACTGGAGGGAGAGAGGACAACACACTGTCAGGAAGTCAGACTGGCTGGACAACTCATCCATAGAGACTGGAGGGAGAGAGGACAACACACTGTCAGGAGGTCAGACTGGCTGGACAACTCATCCATAGAGACTGGAGGGAGAGAGGACAACACACTGTCAGGAAGTCAGACCGCCTGGCCAACTCATCCATAGAGACTGGAGGGAGAGAGGACAACACACTGTCAGGAAGTCAGACTGGCTGGACAACTCATCCATAGAGACTGGAGGGAGAGAGGACAACACACTGTCAGGAAGTCAGACTGGCTGGACAACTCATCCATAGAGACTGGAGGGAGAGAGGACAACACACTGTCAGGCAGTCAGACCGCCTGGCCAACTCATCCATAGAGACTGGAGGGAGAGAGGACAACACACTGACAGGAAGTCAGACTGGCTGGCCAACTCATCCATAGAGACTGGAGGGAGAGAGGACAACACACTGTCAGGAAGTCAGACCGCCTGGACAACTCATCCATAGAGACTGGAGGGAGAGAGGACAACACACTGTCAGGAGGTCAGACCGCCTGGACAACTCATCCATAGAGACTGGAGGGAGAGAGGACAACACACTGTCAGGAAGTCAGACCGCCTGGCCAACTCATCCATAGAGACTGGAGGGAGAGAGGACAACACACTGTCAGGAAGTCAGACTGGCTGGACAACTCATCCATAGAGACTGGAGGGAGATAGGACAACACACTGTCAGGAAGTCAGACTGGCTGGACAACTCATCCATAGAGACTGGAGGGAGAGAGGACAACACACTGACAGGAAATCAGACCGCCTGGCCAACTCATCCATAGAGACTGGAGGGAGAGAGGACAACACACTGTCAGGAAATCAGACCGCCTGGACAACTCATCCATAGAGACTGGAGGGAGAGAGGACAACACACTGACAGGAAGTCAGACTGGCTGGACAACTCATCCATAGAGACTGGAGGGATAGAGGACAACACACTGTCAGGAAGTCAGACCGCCTGGACAACTCATCCATAGAGACTGGAGGGAGAGAGGACAACACACTGTCAGGAAGTCAGACCGGCTGGACAACTCATCCATAGAGACTGGAGGGAGAGAGGACAACACACTGTCAGGAAGTCAGACTGGCTGGCCAACTCATCCATAGAGACTGGAGGGAGAGAGGACAACACACTGTCAGGAAGTCAGACCGCCTGGACAACTCATCCATAGAGACTGGAGGGAGAGAGGACAACACACTGTCAGGAAGTCAGACCGCCTGGCCAACTCATCCATAGAGACTGGAGGGAGAGAGGACAACACACTGTCAGGAAGTCAGACCGGCTGGCCAACTCATCCATAGAGACTGGAGGGAGAGAGGACAACACACTGTCAGGAAATCAGACTGGCTGGACAACTCATCCATAGAGACTGGAGGGAGAGAGGACAACACACTGTCAGGAAGTCAGACCGCCTGGCCAACTCATCCATAGAGACTGGAGGGAGAGAGGACAACACACTGTCAGGAGGTCAGACCGCCTGGACAACTCATCCATAGAGACTGGAGGGAGAGAGGACAACACACTGTCAGGAGGTCAGACTGCCTGGCCAACTCATCCATAGAGACTGGAGGGAGAGAGGACAACACACTGTCAGGAAGTCAGACCGCCTGGACAACTCATCCATAGAGACTGGAGGGAGAGAGGACAACACACTGTCAGGAGGTTAGACTGGCTGGACAACTCATCCATAGAGACCGGAGGGAGAGAGGACAACACACTGTCAGGAGGTCAGACAATGGCTGGCCAACTCATCCATAGAGACTGGAGGGAGAGAGGACAACACACTGTCAGGAAGTTAGACTGGCTGGCCAATGACTATCAACAGATATGACAATCTATAACATTCAGCATCTAGTCCAGGAAATCTGTCAACACAAGACATACTCAGTAT